>NW_010546927.1:13388-19000 GCF_000687285.1 Phaethon lepturus
CCCAGCCTGGCCTCCCAGCAGAGCTGTTCCAGCCCTTGGATCATTTTGGTGGCCTCTTCTGGCCCCGCTCCAGCAGGTCCGTGTCTCTCCTGTGCCGAGGGCTCCAGAGCTGGACGCAGCACTGCAGGGGGGTCTCCCCAGAGCGGAGCAGAGGGGCAGAATCCCCTCCCTCGCCCTGCTGGCCACGCGGCTTTGGGTGCAGCCCAGTATACGGTTGGCCTTCTGGGCTGCAAGCACACACATTGCCAGATCACGTTGAGCTTCTCATCACCCAACACCCCCAAGTCCTTCTCCTCACAGCTGCTCTCAATCCAGTCTTCTCTCAGCCTGTATTTGTGCTTGGGATTGCCCTAACCCATATGCAGGACCTTGTACTTGGCCTTGTTGAACTTCATGAGGTTTGCACGGGCCCAACTCTCAAGCCTGTAAAGATCCCTCTGGATGGCATTCCTTGCCTCCAGCACATCGACCGCACCACAGAGGTTGGTGTCATCAGCAAACCTGCTGAGGGTTATATAATTTGATAAATTATAACCACAATCTCTTTAGTAGTATTGAAAGAACTTCATGCTGTAGGTAGTATTTTATTCAGTAACGTTAGATTGATGTAAATCTTGAAAAAGGAAAACAATCTGACAATATATCCCATGATGATAACTCAAGAAATTGCAGATCTATGCAGCTATTAAGAAGTTTGTCCATTACAGAAATATTCTTGCACTGATTTGGAATCACTATTCCCACTACATGGAAATTGCACTTTTAGAAAATACGAAAACGAAATCTCTAGCTTTACATACACATAAGCATGTAAAAGACTTTACATATAAAATACTGGACCTGGCATACCAGATGTGCTAATGATAAAGAATGGGTCACAATTTGATTGTTCTGAGTTTAAACGTTTTGCAAAAAATTCAGCACATTACCTTGAATCCAGATCATCCACAATCTGATGTTTTTTGTGGAAAAAGCTATCGAAGTTGTTTAAAGGATGCTTAAAAAAAAGCACCCATGGATTTAAATTTAGATTTACACCTGGCATGCCTGAATTAAAAAGCAATTTGCTCAGAGAAAGCTCCATAAAAAAGGCAGAGGTAGAACTGAAGTTCAGGAGTTCTTAATCAAGTTAAGTTCTTGTCTTCATATCCCACTTCTCAGAGACAGAAGCTATAGATCAAATAAGTTCATCATTTATTTTAGAGTATTTTTTCTGAGTTTGATATTTGGTAAAATAGAGTAGTAAATTAATTAATCACACTAAAAGTTTAAGGCCATTGTTTGTTTCTGTTTATTTGCAGAAGAGAGCTATCCTGACACCCAGCCAAAAATAATAAATAATTTACATACACTCAAGACTGCTTTATTAATTTATACCACAGGAAAATGAATTTCAGCACTCAATTAAAGCAGCTTCACATCACATTAAGGATTTCTTGTTTAATCATTCACAGGGACTACAACACAGTATCAGGCCACCAACTTGCTAGCCCGGTCCCAACTCCGCAGGATCTAACCGTGACCAGCCAGAGACTCATTAGGGAGAAGAATAAAAACTTCTTGATGGGCAGATGGGGCATAGTCTGTACCCACCCTTGTCTGTGCTGGTGGCAGGCTCAAGTCACGAGGCATGAAATTTCAGATCCTTTCCCTCAATAACAACTCTGGACTTTTTTGATGCACACATAAAATATGCAGTTGCTTTTCTTGTTTACTTTATTTGGCTTGTATTTCTTACTCTGGTCACTTTCCATTATAAAAAAAATACTTCCATAGTTTCATATTTTTCAGTTCTTCATTATGTAAAATAGCCTTTTTCATGCCAAAAGGAAAAAAGAATCCAAGTTCTTTCTTGTGGTTTTGGATCCTTTTATCCATTTCCCTCTTATTTGTCTCATTCCTAAATGAAAAATTTCAATTCGTTCAATCCCTTTTCATATCAGAATGTTTCACATCATTCAGCTCGAACATGCTCCTTGAGACCCGATATTCCTTTTTTGCAAGAAAATGGCCAGTCCTGAACAGTATTAAAACAGGCTTCATGAACTGATTTATGTAAAAGGCTTTATAAAAACCTTTGTGTTGTTTATGATCCCATTCTTTAGGAATTCTCACTTCCTGTCAACTTTTCTTATTACAAATGTGCATGGAGCAGAAGTCTTCATTGTACCTTCTACAATGATGTTATGTCCCTGCCTATTAAAGATATACCAGTTGTGACATTTATTTTGTTTTCATTGTAGCATAGATTATATTATTCAGACACATTACACACATTCAGAATACCAAGGCTCAGCTGAAATCCTCCCTGGAGAAGGGAAAATTAGCTGTCAGCAAGGGACGTTATAAAGACAAGAAGCAACTAAAATTACCAAGGAGGGTAGAGAATATATAGGAGGAAACAAAGAAGAAAGCGAGAAAATAAATTAACAAAGTGAAGCTCAAAGCATTTCTTAAACTCTGTCTTTACTTTTCCAATAAAGAACTAAATGAATTGCAAATTTGGATTCTTTCTCAACATATATGCAAATATATTTCATTTTTGGATGACTATTTCACTTTAGTAATGAGGATATCTAGTCATCATCACCTCTTAGCTGTTGGAGATCTCTATAACATTGGTGGAGGAATCTGCATCCAAAACACAATGAGAAAATAGACATATATGCCAAGGACACTTCTATTTCTGGTCATTGCTTCTGCTGGCAATCACATTAGAGAAACCAAACATGGATAAAACCAAAATTCATTTTTTGTCGTGTGATATCCAAAAAAATAAGAAATTGTGCCAAACATTTAAACAATGGCTAGGTAAATTTCAGTCTGTAGTGATGGTTTATGTTCCCTTACTGAGTTTAATTAAAACAGTAACAAATTTCGAACTGAGCCTGTTCCTGAGATGTTTGTAAAGTTATTATGACAAAATAATTTGCTTCAGGCAAATGCACACAAATTTAACTATGCATGTGAAAAAACATGTTAAAGACAAATGGAACACTCTCAATTAAGCACAATGGTACATCCCTGCAGAATTGGGCCAAAATGTGAAACTCCCACTGAGTTTAAAAAACATACTTTGACAATCCTGAATAGCTGTGTTAGCCTGCCAATCTAAACTGAAAAAAAAAAAAAAGAAAAAAACACTAGCTAATGCACTAAAGAGAGCCCATAAATATTAATTTGACATTTCTACCAACACAAATAAATAAAAGCTATAAAGTCAAGTATTTATAATAATGGGAGATGCTTGCATGTTCTGTATTGTGGGGTTTGGTTAGTGTTTTTCCATTGATTATATTTCCAGACCAATTTGCTCTCCAAAATATGCTGCATCTTACTGGGAACCTAAGCATGAATTTCAACTTTTTTTCACTTCAGAAAGGTAGATGAGAGAAGTGGATAGAGGACCTGTCTGTTTACTTGCCATTTGAAATGCAGATAGAAGTCATACAGTTGCAGATAAAAAGAGTCCCTCCTTATCATACCAAGTAGAGATGGTTAATCGTGATGCATCATGAAGCATATGCATTGTCAAGAAACAGACACATTAATCTTGGGAAATGTCATCAGGCAGATCAAGACACACTGGTCAATAAAACCCAAACGGCTTTGTCACTCTGGAAATAAAAAAAAAGAGATGACTTGACTTTAAGAAAAAGCAAGAGAACTGATAGATCAGTTTTGGTAGGATTTTCCTTTAATTTCAAGATTTAGACTCTTCCTCTGACTTCAGCCAGAATTCATGTGCTGTACTCCTGTATCAATTTCAGAGAGTTTTCCTCCTAATTTCTTTGCTCAAACAACCTAATCAAGGCCTTCCTCCTTATTTTACACCCTCCATAAAACCAACTTCCTCTGAAAGTTTGCTTTGTTTAAAAATAGGACACACGACCGTTCAACCTCAGGCTTTCCAGGATCAGCACCTTTATGAACCACCCTCAGCTACAGCACCCACCAGAACGTGGTTGAACGAAAGCTCTGAGTACACCACAGAGCTGAAGGGCATCTGCCATGAAATGGGCACCTGTTGCAAGATTCCCATGGACAGATTCATCACTGGCTAGAGCTACCTAAGGGAAAAAAATATTTAAATTGCACCTAAGACAAAATGCAAGTTTTTTACATTGATTGTATTCTTCTATGAAGAATATAAAGGGATTTGTTCCTGCAATAAACTTTTCAAGGTACATGTCATGTATCCACCTCATGCTCGTGCTCTTCAGCTTGCTCAGGACAACTACAGACTTTCTGAAAAGAATCTTATTTTTCAATCTGCACAGAATGTCCCCAGTGCTCAGGTCCTGTTCTCCCACATCTGGAGGGCAAGTAGACAAAGACACTTGTGAAAACCACCTCTGCAGGCGCCAGTCCCTCAGAGGTAATTTGCTGTAAACAGTTAAGCCACAAAGACTTCTTCACTGCTGTGCAAAACCATTTTTTACTTCTACTTGGCTCAGAAGCCATGCCAAACAGTAACCAAACAAATTGTATTGTTTACTATCAGGTGATGCCCATCTTGCTAGCTTCTAGGAGACGTGGTGTAGTCTTGGCTATATCGCCAATATTATGAAGCTGAGCTGAGCAGAGTTGTAGTGTGGGTTGGGGCAGAGGAGGAAAAGAGAAAGACAAAGTGGCACAGGCATAAGACAATTACTCGTCTGTGCCTAGAATGAAGTGAAGATTATTTCAGTGTCCCTCAGATCATGGACCAGGGCCCTGCTGAGATAGATGACTCAAAAAGAAAATCCCTGTTTGAAACAGAAAACATTTGAGGCTCCCAGACAGCCAGGGAATACAAGAAATGTCAGTCAGCATGCAAAGGATCTGCCTTGGCACACTATCAACTTGTCAAGGTTTCTGTAAGGTATCACAAGAAAAAAAGACTTCTAAAATGACTTGAAAGTTGCTTTGTTGCTGTTTCAGAGACCTCCTTCCAAACATGAGGGTAAGCATGGGAAAGGTGATGATTTGAAGATGTAAAAACGAGAGGAAGGGAGCTGGCATGATCAGCCCATCAAACACGGAAGCTGACATTTAAAAACGAACAAGAGATGACAAGCCATGTGGGGATGAGACAGGAAGGTTTTTCAAAATGAAAAAAAGATTACATTGTATAAAGAGAGGTAGAGGAACTAATAGAAGAATGAAAGAAGGTGGTGATATTGTCAATGTACTGGGGTAGGAAAATGCCTCTGCATGAGAATTTTAAATTGATTTAAATGGGAGAAAGCTGGAGTAAAGAATCTTGCAGTAAGAGATATGCCATGTGATAAGAGCCAGGATAAGACTTTTAGCTATATTACAGTTACAAAAAGACCACATCCTTAAAAGTAGGTATGCAAAAAGGTTTGCAAGATCCAACCAAACTGGATACATGAAAGTCCATTTTCAGGCCCCTCAAAAACAGACCAAAAGGTACAGCAATGGAAAATATTAACATTAGTCACATGTTGGTGGTGGCTTGAACTGATATCAACCCCAGACCACTGTTTGGACAGAAAAAAAATGGCCTGGTGTAGGCAGGTAAGTTTGTGACCCATCAACATAAACATTATAGGATAAATTTGCATTTCACAGAATCACAAATTCACAGAATCACTAAGGTTGGAAAG
>NW_010546928.1:0-45565 GCF_000687285.1 Phaethon lepturus
ATATATTATATATATGTATCTGGCTTGGTGCTTTTTTTGTTATTGTGTGATAAAGGATCAAAAGAACTGTCTCTGTTCTAAGCTTCAAGAAAGCCTTTTTTAAATTCATTTGGCTTTCTTTAGCTTTCACTTGCTAACATATTTTAGGAGCTAATCTTACATATTTACTATTGTATGCTGACTTTTTTTAACCTTGAAATGCAAGCAAAGACAGAATGAGAAAGGGGGAAAAAATAAAGGATTCAGAAGAGAAAGAACGAGGGGATGTGCCCGTGGAAGCCCGCCGTATCTCCGCCGCTCTGGAGACACAACATGAAACCCAGCCGGTGCTAACTCTGATGTGCCGCATTTTCTCCTCGCTGGTGGTTGTAGGGTCCTGGAGGGACATGGGTCCAAGGTGCATCAAAAGCTCAGGTTCTGCCCTCAACCCTTGGAAATTTCCACCTTTGCTTCAGTGCCCTTGACCGTCTTTGCTAACAGCATTTCTCGGGGGCCAGAAACTGAAGTTGGGCCAAATCAACAGTAGCTTAAAAGCCAGAGTTTTAGGAGACTGGAGTTACATCCTTCCCTAAATGCTGCAGCTTATTGTCTATTTAGTGCCTACCGATCATCCTCTTGTGTTCAAGCCCTTGACTTGTATTCAGCCCTTGGAGGGGAAGAAAGACCAAGGGCAACATCTGCAAATATGAAGTGGAAGGTCATATGCAAGAACCGAGTGCTGGTTGGGAAGTCGCCTGCCGTTACCAAGCTCAGGGTTGCTTCTGAGCGCAGTCCAGGTCCCGAGGAGACCCTAGCTCAACCCTCTGTCTGCTGATCCTCGAGAACCCAAACGTCATACCGCTCAAGGCAGGACTCAAAGCTTGTTATGGAAGCATTTGTCCTTTCTCATCTGGTCCTGAGCTGACGAACCACTTTCATGTGAGCTTATCTTTATGCAAAGGGTGTATGCAATGACTCATTGTCCTCAGGCGCAGCACAAAGCTCGGAGCAGGGTGGAATTAGGGCTTGCTTTTCAGCTTCTAAACTCCAAACAAAAGAGCAACCCCAATTCACGGTCAGCGAGAAGAAAGCCCTTGCTGCGTGAGGAACAGGTACATGATATTCAGCTTCCTCCTCTAGCAGTATCTCAGCCTGAAGGAGAGTTTGAGCTGGATTGCCATAGAAAACCAAGTAAAAAAGTGGAGGAAGGAGATAATCAGATCAATTATTTGTAGTCGCAGTCAGGATTCACCAAACTGTGCGCAATTTGCTTGTCGTCACATGGAAGGGAATCTACAAGTAGTGCTACATATGGTGGCCAAATGCCCCCGAAGAGGATATTCGTGAACCCAGCCAAATTTAGACAGGGTCACTTCCCTACTTTTTCTGTACATGAAGAGGCGCTGGGATTGCTCCTGTGAGGGACCTCTTGCTGTAACAGGCATGAAGTCAGCCTTTTACCGTCCTGGTGTGAATCTCCCTTAATTTGATTGGAGCCGCATGTGTATTGGTAGGCGCACAGGCTGATGCCTCACCAGCTCCTGGAGATTTGCATTTCTGCCTTCTTATTAACAGTTGCCCAAAGATCCGTGATAGTCATTTCACAGACTCACCTTCATTGTGCCCTCTAATCCACGTCCCCAGGGTCTACTTCTGACATTCAAGCTCCAGAGCAGCTTACAAGCCTTTAGTATTTTTTTTTAACATCAAACGACCAAAGGAGTTATTGTTTCCTTCTCCTGCAAACATGGACCTCCTTCCTCCATCCCCCCTCTCCTTAAGAAGCTCGAAGACTTGCCACTATTACACCATGGGTACAGGAATGCTGGGGCTGGTGGTGCAGCTGTGTTCCTAACCTTCAAGCATTGAGGCTCCGGAAATGTCTCCCAGCAAAACCAGTAGGGCAGGACCCCCAGTTGCTCTGGAGATGGATCTTGGCCAGTGGAGGGAAGGGGTCACATGATGTAGTCTTCAAAAGGATGGAAATGCATTAAACCTGTGTTCTTGGATAACGTGGAAGAGCCAAGATAGGAGATGTTCAGGTGTGACCAGTTGAAAGCACAGCTGTATCTCATCTTTTGAGGAGTTGATGTGAAATCTTTGCCTTCTTGCAGGAGTGCTGGAAAGAGCAGTTTCATGGGTGTGCCTGGACTAATGGAAGAGTTGCTAGAAAAGTTACAAAGGTCAGGGGCTTGTTTCTTCTGCTGCATCCAGCCTGATTGGATTTGTTGGACGGTGTGAGCAAAACAGTCATACTCTACATTTTTATGCCCTTGAGCATCCCGGTATGACTGTGTTGATGCCCAGTCCAGGTGTGATGGCATTGGCACCGGCTCACCTCTTCCTAATAACAGACCATCCTGGAGCTATCTCCTGGACTGGGAGATTTGTTGAGTTTGCCCCCAAGGGGTGACTGAGAGGGACACGTGTCACCCTGCAAAACTCACTCCTCTGCTGAGAGATTCCCTTCTGAATTGGGTGAAGATGTGTGACGTTTCCTAACTAGTTTTAATAGATGATTATTATTTATTTGTAACAGCAGCAGTAGCAATAGTTACGTTGCAGGATAGCCACAGAAGCAAGTTTAACACTGCGTAACATCAAACCATCTCTATAGCTGCTCTGCAGAACGATGAAAACCCTGGCTGCGCTGACAAGTGCTCTTCGTCCCCCAGCGCTAATTGCCGTGTCACGTCCGGGCCGATGCTGGGCTCATTGCACTGTTTTCCAGCTCTGCTGCTCTTGCTGAGTGCAGCAAGTGTGGGCTTGGTTTCTGACTTGGGTTGCGACGCACCAGGATGGGTGTAATCCTCCTGGCCCTGCAGTCTTCTCTCCTCTACTCTCTCTTTTCTCTCTTCCTTCGCTTCGCCCTTCCTCATCCCTATCTTGTGCAAGGGGCTCTGCAAAATGGAGAGGCCTGACCTGGGAAGAGGGCACCATGTGGCCACATCTTCCTGATGTTCCTGAGATATCTGCGAGGCTGAGCACACCCCGGACTTTCCCTCCTGCTCGGTGAAATGAGAGCCCCATAAAATAGCTGAGCCCAAGAAGACATCTCCATCTCAGCTAAGCATTCACGCCATGAAACCAGCCAAGTATACTGCACACTTTTCCCAGTTTCCAGAAGCTTCCTGGCTGCTGGCATCAATCTAGAACATGTCTTCTAACCAGGTGCCTCCCACAATCCTTGCACGAGCATCTTTACTGTGTTCCTCTGAGCTGAGGACAAGCTCCATCCTGCCACAGTCTCTCATTGCTGCCGCTCCAGCCTAGACTACCTTAAATGCCTTTTCTGGCTTTACTGCCTGCTAGTCTACAAATATTCCATGCCTGGAAATTATATTCCAAAGAAATGGGTTATAATTAACCTTTTCCTCCACACAGTTCTGAGTTTTCTCATTCCAGCCCCACTTTCTGCAGGTCTAATTGCAGCGGCAGCACCGCAGGACGTCCGCCAATCCTTCCCAGGGCTCTCTCAGCCCAGGCAATCTCTTTATATCTCTTTCTCTTTAATTTCCTGTAATTAGCCATGCTGTAGCTTCTGTGCACATCAGGGGAGACTTGGAGAAGGGAGCAGTGCCAAATTCCCTGAAGGATCCCACCTTCTCCCCCCTGTGCCTGCACTAGGGCTTGGGGCCCTCCTGGGCTGGCTTTGCCTGCAACGCCGCTCCTGGCAGCTCTCGGCTTCGTAGCTCTAGCTGGTTTCAGTACCTGGGTCTTTTATGTTCTCGATAATGTTTTTACAGAAACCTGTGCTTCAGCAGCGCTTAGCACAGGGGCAGTGCCTGGCACGGCGGCTCTGCTCGGTGGGAGATTTGGAGACCAAGCAGGTCTTCTGAGATGTTCCTCTCCGGAACCACCAGAACCCCGCAGTGCTACAGAACTCAAAAACATCGAGCCTTGCCAACTAGCGCGTGCTAGGACAACAGGGTCAATGAAATCCTAGGAAAAGGGAGGTGGGAAGGACCTTGGGATTACCTTTGCGGCAGGAGGAGCTAACTTGTGCTGTTCCAGGTGGGTGGTGGTCTTGCTTGTTGAAAGGATGCTTCCACCAATACAGGCACAACCTGCTCCCCCAGTAGCCTGTCCCTGCACTTCAGCAGCCTCGTCGTTAGAAGGGCTCCCCTCATATCCAGCCTTAGCCTCTCCTGCTGTGGTTTAAGCTCATGACTACTTATCTTACCTACCAGGAAGAAAAGCTATCCCTTCCTCTTTCCATAAGCCTCCTCTGTACTCAGAGATTATAGCAACGTCCCACCTCTCCTCCAGCTGAGCAACCCCACCTTCCTCAGTCACTCCTCAGAGGCATTGTTTTCTGGTCTTCTGATAATTCCCATCTCTATTCCGTGCACTTGCTGCAAAAAAAAAAAAAACCATCTTGTATGGGAAAATCATAGAATCAGACTTAGCAAAAGAATTGTGTGAGTTTGTTATGAATTCAGGAAAGTGCTTCATTCTAACACATTCTAAATCCAATGGAATTGAAGCGTGTGTTTCCTTATTTTAAAAACCTAATGCCTTGACTCTTCCAGATGAAACGATGATTCATTAAAAAAAGTACTGTGATTTTTTTTTCTTTTAAGCCACTACCTATTGGGAATAAAGTGGAACACACTTGCAAAAAGCAAGAGACCCAGAGAACCGGGGTGGCTCCTGAGCCCTTTGGTCCGACCCACTGGTGTTGCAACGCTCGTAACTCAAAAACCCGTTCAGAAATTTCACAGAGGCCCTGGTAGAATCCACCCAGTCTTTTGCCTCCGTTGGCCTGCTCCGGACAATAATTGCTATAATAATGAAAATCACACCATGAATTCCATTCACTTCTTGGAACCCCCACCACCTTGAGTTCAGAGACAACGAGCTGGCTCTGAACCCCCAGTGGGAAGAAAAGGATGTGTGGTTTGGGAGAGATGTTTTGGTTCCTTCTAGACGGGGACCCATGCCTGGGGTGTCGGGGTTACAAGGCGTGGAACTTCCCAATGGACCGTGCTTGCGACGGTGCCTTTCCAGCCTGCGCCTTACCCGGTGCCTCTGCGGCCGGGCGTGAGCGGGGTGCACCGGGGCGATGCGTTAAATCTAGAGGGGTGAGAAAAGGCCAGAAACGCCAGAATAGCTCCATAGAAGTGGGACACACCACTGTTCCCGTCGAAATAAATGGAAGGACAAGTAGCATCCAATGTGGCATAACAAAGCGCCGGCGAAAGATAGGAGCGTAAAGAAAGAACCTATAGTGAAAAATGGAGAAGGGGAATATACAGTCAGTTAAGGCTTGCAGGGAAAAGATAAGGCCAGCTCAGAGAGCAGAAAGGCTTAAGGGGAATAAAAAGAGCTTTTACAATTATATCAGGGAAAAGGGAATACTAGAGAGAAAGTAGTTCCATTAATAAATGAAGAGGGAGACAAAATCAATGGTGGTGTTAAAATGGTAGAGCTACTGAACTCCTTTGCTCCAGCAGTATTTAACAAGGTGAGAAGAGAAGAGGGGCATAGAAGTTATAAAATAATGAGGGTTTTGACAGCGTGATTCTTCAGGGGCAAAGCGTTTTGAGGGAGAAGGCACCTTGGAAGACGCAGGATGCAGTGCGACAAATAGATGTTCACGCCCATGCCTTTTGGGAACCGGTCCATTAAATCATCGGCAGTTACGTCTGGAGAATAATGGGAAAACAGGTAAGGACGGACAAGTGTGATATGGATATATTTTATTTTAAATGGCCAATCCTGGCGGGGGGAAGCACGTTTACTACTCGGTTAGGTAGTGAAATCACTCCCATCTAAAATATGTTAACACCTAACAGGGAAATATAGTTGAGCCTTGAGGAGAAAACCCCAGTGCTCTGGACACCAGTGGGAGTTTGCTGTGGCTTAGCTCGTAGGCAGTGAAGAGCTATGAAGAATTATTGCCGGTGCTTCCTTAATATCACATTCCCGAGCGTGAAGCAGTAATGCCACGGCAGGGTCGGTGGGTCCGGCTGCAGGACGCGGCTCACGGCTGACCTGAGGTGAACGACACACGGCTGTGCCTCGTGGCCTCGCAGACGCTGTAGCAGGCAGCTCTGGGATGAGGAACGCTACCTCCCCCCCGCCCTTTATACCGGGGGTGACAAGCGATTAGGTGGAAATTCGGAAAGGGACGTGGTAATCAAAGGGAATAATGGAAAAAGTTGGTTTGCGGAATGTCTCCGAGGCCAGTGAGATGCTAAGCCCAAGCCGCGCTGGCCAAACTCTGCGCTGGGTACGTCGCTGTAACCAGCCTTCCCGGGAATTTAGTGGGAAGGAAACAAAGTCCTGCAGAAAGCTTCAGAGAATTCCATTTCTAAGCGAGAAAACTGCCTCCTTCTGGGGTATTCCTCTGCTTGCCAAGGAGCCTGAAAAAAGAGAAACGTGTAAAGAATGGCACTTAGAAAAAAAAACAGTTTTTTTTTTTTTCTCAACAGACTATGGGTATTAAATTGCTATTTTTAACTACAGTAATTTATTCAATTTATATTTGAAATGTAACAATCCTCGCGGTTTGTCATTTTAGCTACCTATTGCAAAAATGCGTTGTGATAGTCTTCGCCGTAGTGAAATTAGAAAATGGTGCTTAGATAAAATGCAACCAGGAGTGACTGGCAGGTGTAGGGGAAAGCGGCTGAGCTGCTTTAGTTCCACATGCCAAAAAAATCGGAGATGTTCTTCCCATCAAGTGGTCGGCCAGAGGCAGCTTCCCAGAAGTCTGAGGCATTTCAGCTGATAAATTCAGCTGATAAATTCAGCGTTTCAGCGGGTAAATTTCGGAAAGACAATCTTATAATGCAAGGCTTGTGTTCTGCCGTCTGCAAGCGCCTGCCAATCATTCCCATCTGAGGAACTGGGACGCCAGACCGGGTGATGCTCACTCCATTTCCTCCCAGAGCAATGCTCACGATCGACCTTACGGCTTGGCTGCTCATCAGAGACCACCAGGCGAATTTTCCACCGTTCTCTCCATTTATATAATTTCTTTGCATTTGTGTTTCTTAGGGTTCCTGAATGGGAACGCTGTTTATCAGCACTGGTCCTCCAGAGCCCATTTGTATGGGGCTTGGTCACTGATCTTTATTTGCGAGATCTGCAGCCTAGAGATCTTTATACCTGATGTCGTCTATGTGATGCACTGCAGTATTATTTCCATTATTTCCATCTATCAGGGAAGGATAAGTCTTCCAAGGTGTCTAAGCTTGATAGCTCTTGCGAACCCATCTCTTCCGAGCTAAGGACCACTTCCACAGCAAATGTGGTCGCTGCTGGGCCACCTGACACCGCTCCAAGCCACCTAGCTCGAGTTTTGGGGTATGATCAGAGAAGCCTGAGCCCCCGATAATTAAAAGCTCTTGCAATGAGGATGTTCACAACTTTACCACCTCCTCAAGGACCATTGAGCCTGCTTTCACACAAAATCCCTCTCAATGGACGCGGGAATGAATTACGACTCTTCTTGTAACCACGGCTGCTCGGACATTTCTGAGTCGAGGCAATTCCTGATCAGAAAAAGGTGTTTTGCCCAGGATCAAATTTTTCTGTGGGAAGATTGATTTTCATGGAATTTCTTTCCAGGGAAACGAAATGAAATGCTTTCTCTGGTGACAAAGTTTATCTCTGCATCTGTCTCAGTGTCTCATGGGCAGGAAGCCCAGGCAGCAGTTTAGGGGGATATGTCCGTCACGGTGCATGATGGGTGGTATTTTTGAGTGAGCCCTGTTGGAGGACAGATGGGCCAGCCAGGGTGGGGGGCACCCGTAGCTCAAGCTGGAGTGGACCAGGAACATCGGTCCAAATGGCAATGTCTTGTTCAATACATTTTTCTCCACTTTTTCTTCCGAGAGAAGGCTCCAGGATTTTGCTGTTCAGGCTGGCTTTTCTATAAAACAGACCTGAAATGTTGGGGTTTTCCTCAAGATGAAGACCCACGCTTTTTTTGTCATCTCTATTCTCAACAAGCTTCCTTAGCAAGAGGCAAACGAAAGTCACATTGCAGTGGCCTCAGCAGGGGCTCCACCTTTCCCCAGCTATGCAATGTTTGTACAGCAGATGCTTGAACCATCTCCACCCCACCGCAAGGAGAACGTTTTCACCTGTGGCTGTTCCTATATCAATGCCAGTCGTGACTGCCCTTCCCTGTGGGTGATCCCATAGGGTTAGGAAAACCAGCTGGAACATGGTGGAGAATCTTTCTGTTGTCTTTGGCGGAGGTCACGGGATCCCGAGTCTCAGGTGGATTTGCTCCCATAGCATTGGGAAGCCGTTTGGCCAGAGCCCAGACTTTTGTGTTGGAGGACCTTGGAGGAGTGCTGCCCAAGCCAGCTTGTGCAATGGGAACCGCTGATGTCGGCCAGGGGTAGAGAAATCGGGGATGAGTGGCAACTCCGAATGCCCGTGGTGGCTGAGGAGTAAGGGGGATGTTTTCTCTGCCTGTTATCTGGGGCATGCAAAAGGGTAACGTCACCCCCAAAATAACGGGCGGTTAGCGTTTTTCCACCAGCTACCCATCCGCCAGGTTTGTGGCGGAGAGCAGTGGCAATCCCTTCTCCTCCCCCGTTTAATTCTTCCTGCGCGAGATCCGCGCGGCGAGGGATGGATTTCAGCCGTAGCGATTGCCAGGCAGCTCCCGCCTTTTACACCACCGGGGAAAGGAAACGGCTTCCAGAAATGCTATTACAGGGCTCCGCAATCTCTCATCCCGCGTGTCCTCATACCCCCCAACCTGCTAAAACAATGGCAGCCTTTCCCTGTCAGCTCGCTTTGAAACGTGGCTTGCCGTCTGCGATAAATAGCCCTGCACGGCGCTGCCATTAAGAAACTATTACAGACATAGCTGGGCTTCCACTCGGCTGCACCAATGCAGAAACTATATTTCCTATTTTTTGTTCCGTTTGTTTATTTTACTGGACCACCCCATGAACCTGGGAGAAACATGCTAGAAAAAAAAATTATAGCAACGCCAACTATTCTGGGAGATACACGAGCCCCTCCATGTTTATCAGGTTGAGGGCACTGTATTTTGATGTCAATAAGCAATTTTTCCAGCCCGGTCTCCTGCCCGACCCTTTTAATCCATCAATATATTATTAGAGATAAAGTTGGTGGAAGCCTGCTGCAGTTAGAAGATAAATGACATCTCTGAAGTCAGGCATTAAAGACTAGATTAAGGCCTTGTGACACCGTTTTCAGTGCTCATCTGTGCACTTCTGTTCAACCTATCACACTGAGTGACAAGAAAGAAAAATAATGAACTGGGCCAAGGAAAGAAGAAGGGGAAAAAAAAGGCAGAAAGGGAGAGAGATTTTTTTTCCCCCCCTAACACACAAACTACATCAGTTCACACTCAGGATTAGACTGTATTTAAAAAAGGGGGAAGGGGGGAGGCTGGAACTGGATGGTACTATACAGATTAAAATAGGAGAAAGGGGAAGCCGAATGGGGAATTGCAGTTTGGTTTTGTCCTCAGTTTATTTAATTTTTTTTTTTTTAATTTTTTTATTTTATTCGCTTTGGTATTTCATTTAATTTTTTTATTTCATTTTATTTTTGCCTTGCAGGAGTGACCTAGTTGAGTTTACAGGATCCTAAGGGTTTTGTCTGGAGCTAAAGAAAATCCCATTTAGGACCAAGGAAATACACCCTTTCAAGAGACCAAGTTAAAACATCCACAGACAGAGACCTCTCCTCCCTCGCTCCCATTACCATCCTGTGTTTTGGTGCAGTCGCGGTGATGCTTTTCTTGAGTTGGTTATTAACATCGATTTTAAAGACATCCCCGACTGCGCAATTACAAGGCGTTACCTCCACCTCCAGCAAAAATGCTGGGCGTGTGCACACCCCTGCGTGCACGTATGCGTGTTTATGCGTGCGTGTTTCTCAGCGCTATGCAGTAACGTTATCACTGCCCTTTCCTTCGTGAGCGGAGCCCTTCAGACTAATCGTATTACAAATGCATCTTTAGAGACCAGCCACATGCTGCTGAAGTCGGGGATGACTTTTCTGTGGACTGACCCATTCATTCCCTTTGTCCTCCCGAAACCTGGGCTCCTTCCAGCTGCCTCAGCCTTTGAGCAGCACCGATGCCTTGGCTGAGCGCTGCTCCTGGGCATGCTGCTCCTCAGCATCAGCATCAGCTTTCCACCATCGTGCTGTGGTGGGGAGGTCTTTGTCCTGTCCGTGTGCTGGCGAACAGAAGATGACAAGTCAAGCCAAGTGTCCTTCTCTGAACTAAGGTCACGGGGCTGTGCAACCAGCATAGCCCTCATGCAGCAACCTTGTCCTGCTCTAGTGCCATGCCTGGCTTCATGGCCCAAATTCAAGGCTGTTTCAGGGTCAGCAAGAGCTTGATCATGACATCTGGTCTCCTGAGGCTGCCTTGGGAAAGGCTCCCTCTACGTTCATGGGGCACCTGCCCATTGTTATCACATCTTGAAGACAGCAGACCATGTCGTGGAAGTAGTGGCTGGTCCTTAAGGTTCTGGCCTCGTTTGGCATGATATCTAGAGAAAACAGAACTATGATGGCAGAGTCAAGGAAGGACCCACCGATTCACATTGCCCTTGGCCTCTTCCACTTTGAGATGCCCAAGGTCAATGCCAGCCTTTGGCAGAACGGGTTGTTTGGAAGAAGAAACATATGTGTAATGGGTTGTGCAATCCTTCTTTGGAGGAGCCTGGACACCTCCGAGTGGCAGGGCTTTCTTTGAAAGAAGCAGCATGGGGCTTTCTTGGAGAAGAAAGGAGAAAGCCGCTTCTACCAAGCAGCTGTGTCTTGGGAGCAGGGGCTGTACACGGAATAATTTCTTCCAGGAGATAATTTCTCAGCCAGATCTGCCCACCCAAAGCAACTGTCTCCCCAGCTGACAGGGACCTCGCTCCTGTCCTTGCCAGGAGAAACACCTTTCCCCATCAGTCAGAAAGGGGGGAGAGATGCCTCGTCAAGGGGTCTCGTCCTGCCATTCAGGACGATTGTCCCCAGCCAGCAGCCTGGTGGGATACCTTCCACCGTGGCAGAGCAGAGAAGCCTGCGCTGAATCTACCCTGGGATCTGATGTGCCTCGTTGGGATCTCCATTCTGTACAGTATGTACATTGCTCCTGTCGTCTTCTTTTGAAGATATTTTTTAATGTCTTAAAAAAAAAAAAGATTACTTTGTTACAATCATTCAGCAAAGGGTTTCTGCGCCTGTAGAAAATATTAATAGACTATTATGAGGTCCTACAACTAATTTTTCCACACATATCATCTGTCTTTGCATGGTTATTAAACTCCAACAATATTTCATGCAATGCTTTCCTGCTAAATTAATTTGGTTTCTTCTTCTCCTGCTTCTTTTTTTTTCCTCCTTCCACAACCTTTAAAATTAAATTGAATCTTCATAATTATGGTTTTTTGTTGTTCCTCATATCTTTTTCTTTTCAATTTTCCTATCAAAGTGGCTATACAGTTTAATAAAGATGTAAAGAAACAGAAATGAAAGTGTAAGGGACAGGAAGGGCTGCGTTGGGATCAGAGATGGGGGGACCCAGGAGAGCTGGGAAATTCTGGAAAGGATGGGATGGAGGTGAGCAGGGAGCTGAACAGCACCTTTCTGGGTTGGCTCCAGCCGACACAGAAAATTATGTGGGAGAAGCCGTTGCTATAAATGACTTGTCACATGGGAGCTTGGAGAAGGTGGGTTCCCAGCAGGACTCATCCTGATTTATCCATGGGCTTTTGGTGGACTTTTTGGTTTCACCTGCTGCTCTCTGCCACCCCAGCTGGTACAAGCAGGCACCCTTTGGGCAATGCCCCTCGCTTGCACGAGGAAATGTCCCCATGTGCACTCAGACCCACCCTGCAGGATTGCTGGGTGCAAGACTCTGGGGCTTTCCTGGGGCTATCCAACCCACAAGTTCTCCTTCTGACCTCCCTATCCTGTCGCCAGCTCCCAAAAGGCTGGGGACATTCTTGGCAAGGAGACCACAGCTGAGGAAAGAGGTGCTTGCTTTGAACTGTAGGAGGTTCTGGCACAAAGCCCCAGCCCAGAATTTGTTGATGTCCTCAGATAATTGCCGATACATGCTGGCGTGGGGCTTTTAATCATTTCTACGTCTAAACTGTGCAGAGAAGTACTGTGGGCAGGTCTTCTGGCTGGCGAAGTTTGGTCAGACTAGAGCTGACGGTCATTTTCTTTTCCAAGGATGCCCAGTGCGTCTCTCCTGGGAGATGCTCTCCGGGGGGGTGAAGTCGTCAATCTACATTCACTGTTAATCTTCGTAAATCAGGGACTTTTACTCTTTCTTCCCTCCTTTTGTTCTGGGAAGCCTTCTTGAGGAAGACCTGGTCAATAGAGAAAGAGAATAGGGTTATTCTCAACAAAGAATGACCGTTCAACTGAGACATCCAAGTAACTCACAGAGAACAGGATTTTTACCGTCTCCTGAAAGTAGTATTAGCTAACTCCCTCCGGGAGCTTGCCCTACAGGTGGATACCCAGGACTGAGAACATCATGCTGGTGCTTTGGTGGCCAAGCCACTGTGTCAGGCAAAACCTGAAACCAAGGAGAGCTTTCGTGAAGGTCTGACCCACTCAGGATTGGGCAGACTGCAAAGGTCATCTTTTGTGGGACAGACCAGTAATTCACCTTCCCCAGAGGAAAAAAAGTGGTGGCCAGGCTTAGCAGAAGCCAGCAGCAGGACCTCCGACTCAACTCAGCAGCAACAAGCTGTTGAGTTGCAGGTTCGTGAGCTGAGCTTGGTGGAAAATGGCCAATGGAGTTGAATGCCCCAGTAGGACCAAGGAGATTTCTCTCAAAATGGTCCCAGATGATGCCTAGGTCATGACTGCAGTTGGCCATCCTTGGCGAGAGGCTCATGACCCTGTCACCGCCCCTCAAAGGAAACGACTGTTTTTGTGGTTTGACATGTGCACTTACCAATAGGTGGCACCAATGGAACAGAAATATGAAACTCTATGCAAATTTTTCTGGAGAAGGGGGTTCTGGGAATTTTCTCCTACATGGCTATAGACTTTTCTACAAACGAGGTATTGATTATATACTGCTATCACAGCTATAACACGCTGGAATCTAAGAGGACTTTAAGCAAAATGTGACAATAGGAATCAACCCAAACTGCTTGTGATACTGCTAAACCTCTTGAATTTAGATTAACGTGCACCTAAGAGTGATGAATATTTAACATACTATTTTTAATAATGTGATCAGTTCTTATTTGTGATTCAGAGGTAAGCTGCTATTCAGATATGGTTCACACGATCGTAGAAAAAACAGTTTTTCTTCAATGAAAGAAGTAATCCATTTTCCAGGGGAGT
This sequence comes from Phaethon lepturus, assembly GCF_000687285.1. NCBI lineage: Eukaryota > Metazoa > Chordata > Aves > Phaethontiformes > Phaethontidae > Phaethon > Phaethon lepturus. The sequence goes on from NW_010546928.1 coordinate 13,297, forward strand.
CTCTGTAATTTCTAGAGTCACTGCTATACCCAGCAGAGACATTTGCGGTCCCATTCAGGAGGGACCCAACCTCCTTCTCCCAATGAATTCGGATGGAGCGGTGGCACAATGTGAGCCAGATCCTGCGCTCGCTTGCACTGATTCTAGACCATTACTGTTTTGCTTAATGGCACAGTCACACCACCACGTTCCAGCCCTCTTCTCTAAAACTGGGGACCTCTACAATTTTTTGAGACGCGTGTGCAGAAAGGGCAAGATTGTGTGATAAAGCCCCCAAAAAATTGCACCGGTCGCTGCACACCATTCCTATCACGGTGGGCAGACTACGATCCTGCCTGGATATTAACATTTGGTTTATGCCATGCATTTTATACAGTTTAAAAACAGTAGTCTTGTTTCCCAGTGTTTTAAAGATGATGAACATTATCCTTCGCATCCCTTTGCTCATCAGCCATGTGTTTATATACCAAGCATCTGGCTACATTATTATTTATATTACAGGAGACTGAACCAAAAAAATCCTCAACAACCTCCAAGGAAATCAAAACATATTTGGGCCAAACCAAAGTGAAATGCTAGTTTTTCCCATATGAACCACTGCCACAGCAAAATATTTACTGTTTATGATTATGCAGGCTTCTCATGCTAAGTTTTTACTGTGAGATTTATAGGCATGTTTGCATTTATGACATGTCAAAAGTTCCTCAAATCGCGACAATAGTCCGTTAAGGAATAATTTAGTGGTGAGATATGAAACAAATGGAAAACTGAAAGCTTTGGTACAGGAGTTCAAGGCTTGTAAAGCCATGCCAAAATGAACGGCACTGATTCCTCCCTGTATTGCCCGCTCCTGCTGCCGACGTCCATGTTGCATGCTGTAGCGTAGATGGGATGGCAGCGTGGTTTTCGTTTAGTGAAGTTAGTTTAGGCTGCTATAAATGGTCTTTAAAACTCTGTCACGGGTGGCCTTTGAGTGTAGGTTTTGGCTGTGGAGGTGAAGGAGGTGATCTTGTTTGCCATTTCAGGGTGAAGGCGATGTCCTCCTGGAGCTGGTTGGTCTGTCGGTGTGGAGGTGGTACAGAGGAGAGCCCAGACTTCGTGGCTAGGCAAGCCAGCATGTTTGGTCCTGGACCAGGCAGAAGTCAGGTGTTACCAATGTTCCTGCAGTTCTTCTCTCTCCTGGTTGCAGGTCTCAGCCGAGCTCCTTCGTCTGTGTTGACCCTTTCCGACCATGCATGTAAACCAGGGTGCACGGGCGGTGCAATCCTTCACCCTGGCGCTTTGCAGCTGTGCAGAAGTCATTCCCTCCTGATCACCGCTGAAAGGCTTTTCTAAAAGGAACCCTGGGAATTCAACCCATGTTCGGAAACCTCTTTTCCTTTCGGTGTGCTGATCCCTCCCGCACCCCAGCCTGATCTCTTCCCTCTGGCGAACACCCATCCCCTTCTGCTGGCAGCAGGCAGGCTCTTCCTCAGCGCCGGTCGGCATTTTGTGAGGGAGAGCCCTCTGATTAAAATGTCATCGGGAAAACAAACCACATAATCAGGTTCTGCAAAAGCTGGTCCATCACGGACAGAAAAAAATAGAGGCTCTCTTGAAGCATAATACAGCATCCCGAGAACGGGTGCGTTGTTCGTGTCTGCAGGGAGGGGGGGAAAGAGCGGGCGTGGGGCTGGGCACGAGCATTTGCAATCAGGTACTCATCAGGCTTCGGATCTAGCTCCATTTTCTGTTCAGCGTTTAACAAATCAAGGAAGAAATGCCCCTGCCTGGGGTCAGAGATAAATCTTCTACCCTGGACAAAGGGTAGATCTCCTTGTCAGTGCACTGATTTATTGTGACCTTATAGTCAGACTCTCTAATTTCTGCGTGTGGCTATAGGTGCCACCGGTGATTTGTTTCCTCTCTCGGTACTCTCTGACTGCTCGGTAACGGGGACCGTTGTGGGCTCAGTCCCGTCTCTCTGAGGGCAAGGTTGAGGTGGCTGTATCTCTGCCTGGGTCAGCTCTGCAGGTGGCTTTGGTGGTAAACGGGCTTGCTTTGCCTGAGAGTTGGGTCCCCAAGCCAGATGTCTCCTCTGAGGCCACAGCAGACATGAGAAGAGCCAGAGTGGTCTTGAAGAGGTCCATGGGGAAGACACAGACCACACCCAGAGCTACAAGGGTTTAGAGAGAATCGCCCTTTGGTTTCCCTCCCACTGCTGGTTTGTCCAGGCACATGCTGCAGCGGAGCAAGCACCTCTTGACTTGTCAACGGTGAAGAAGGAAAAACCCACGCTGCCGCTCGTCCCAGCTGGTATTTGTCCCTGCAGGTAAAAAATAATTTCCTGCTTGAATTTAGGTTTAGCCTCCATCCACCGGCCTTTTAGCCTTGCCCTGTTCTTCAACAGGAAGGTGCCCAGAGTCCCTCAAGAGCTGACTTCTCACTTTTCTTTCTGGTACATTGAAGAGGTTATGTTCCCCAAGCGTCTCACCGTCAGCTGTTGTCCCCCAGCCCTTGAGCCATCGTGATGCCTTTTTCCCGTTCCTCTGCAGCTCCACAATGTCCTTGGTGAAGCCCAGAGCCCGGAGCTGGACATTGTCCTGTTCACTGCCCCAAGTCCAAACACCGAGGTAAATCACCTCCTTGGACACTAGCCATCACTCACACCCCCGGGGTCTCCATGGGCTCTCCACATCTCCTGCTAGGCTCTTCGGAGCTAATCCAAACAGGGGTATCCAAGGCTTCAGGGGCAAATTTTGAAAGGAGACTTTTTCTTTGGCCTTCACCGGGCATCTAAAGGCGTTCAGGCGCCATCTCAGGTCGGCGTGATGAGAAAGTTGGTGGGCGTGCAAACAGGCAGATGTGGCAGGAGGTTCCACTGCCGCCCCTGAAAGGCTGCCTCGTCTTTAACCGGCACGGCTTTTCTGTAACGCGCATGAATTGCCTAGTGCCTAAGCTACCTCAAAAGTATTCCAGAGAGCTTGGTATAGCAGAGCCCTGATCTCTGTTGGAGCTCCTATAGTGAATAATCGTGACAATTTATTGTATTATATTCAGTTTTGGAGAAGGAAAAACCCCCCAATGCCGGGAATGATATTCATCTGTATTTTATACGGCGCTTTTAAAACACGTAGCCTGGCAATGCAAATTCACGTTGCATGCAAAACTCTTCCGAAGCACGTTGCTTTGTGCAGAAACCTCCAAGCCCGGCACTACCCTATCTCTTTCTTCTTTACAAACATACAAAGGGATAATAAAATAGCTAAGAAGCAAGAGCAGTAAAATCCTGTGCCCTGAGGGGGAAAATGGCATATATTGCCCTGAGCCTTTAGCTGAGGCCAAAATATATAGAGAGAGACTTGGGAACTATTTTCTTTCCTAGTGCAATATTTTACTTCTATCGCCCTCAGAACCAGTCAATATTTGTATAATATATATATAAAAATAACCTGAGATAGATGGATAAAACCCAAGTAAAATTCACCTCGGAAGGCCTTTTATTCCAACTGGAAAATTGCCCTGCAAATGTACTCAACACAATACCCACTACTTCACTTGAAAGTGACAGTTGCAGCTGTTAACGCGGCTACATTATCTCATCTTAGGAGACAAATTTCAGGCTATATTTCACTGTAGCCTGGTAATGTATATATGCCCTAAAGACTGCTCTAGCCAGATCTGTCTTGCTGTATAGATTTCAGATACGGATGTACACTTCCCAGGGTTTTTCCCTTCCCCCTTGTTAGCGAGGGAGTGCGGGAGGTTAATAAAACATCGCGGCGTTCCCGTCGTCATGCCCGTTTCGGCAGAGGGGCGAGGAGCAGAAGGGAGAGGACCCCGCCAGCTCCGGGTTCGTGCTTCCCAGGGGTGGAGGAGGGAGGGGGTCGGCCCCCCGGTGCCGGGGAGCCGTGCTTCGCGGCGCTCGCCGGTGCTCGGTGGTACCGCGGGCACGGAGGCGAGGGAGAGGATGGCAGAGGGGTGCTAACGTCCCCGTTTCCATGCCCCTGCCCCTACCAAGCCCGGTGGCCGCCTCCTCCGGCTCACGCATGGTCCCTGGTGGGATCTCCAGAGCTGTTCCTCCTTGTTAACCCGACATCCTTTTGCAAATCTGAGCTGAGAGTTATAATGAGGAATTCCAGGACTGTCAGGAAAGAAAATATGTAAGTAGGGGGGAAAAAAAAAAATCATCTATTAGGATTTTAAATAGTCTCATGAGTCTCTCCATTATTTGAGACACTTAAGATCACTTGACAAAGCCCTGGAGAATATACAGAAAGCTAGACAGGGACCTTTGATGGATGTTTTAAACTATCTAATGCGTCTTTTCCAACTCTATCCACTAACAAATGACTAATTGGTTGCTGTTCTTCATTACTATGAGTCTGACAGTGTCCTGAAAGCGCCCGGCACTCCCGCATGCCAGACGCTGTCTATTCGTCCCCAGCTGAGCGTGGGTCGCCGCTTTTCGCCATTAATTTTCCCGGTGAACGCCTGTGCCACGCGCTGCAATGCGGGTGCAGCGTCTCTCCTGAGGAGACCCAGCGTTTCCGCAGGCGATGGCACGGCACTGGGCACCGCCGAAGCTCTCCGTGGGGAGCAGAGGAGGGCAGCCGTAGCTGGCATCACTTCCCAGCTCCAAGGCCATCGCCTTGGAGGAGCCCGGGCGGCTTTCTGCGCTGCAGCTGGGGCGATAACCCCCTCCCAGGGATCCGGGATAACACGGAAAATAAAGGTTGGCTGGCTCTGGCCAGGAGCTCGCTTCTTTATGCAAACACAGAATTTGGCCCCCCATGATTTTTTAGAGGTTTTGGGAAGGGGCGCGGTGGAAAGAGGTCTTTATTGCTAGAGGAAAGCGTGTTGCCTCAGCCAGTTTTCGGCCCGTGGCTACAGCGGTGGCCATCCCATGGAGAAGAGCAGTAGTCATCGAGGAGCTCACAACCCATGCGGCTCCCATGGAGGCTCCCGCGGGAGGGGAGGAACCAAGGAAGACCAAAGCTGATGAGCACCTGTGGTCACGCACCTTCTCCTCAACGAGGTGAACAGGGAAAAAGTTTACGGGCAGCTCTGAGTAAAGTTAGGGGAAGGGAAAAAAAAAAAATCAAGTAGGCATTTTTATCTGGCTAATTTTCTTTCCCGGAATTAGTTGTTTGAATGGAGAAACCCGCTGGAGCAAGAAGTGAGAAAAGCCTTGGACGGAGTGGCTGCACCTCCCAGGCCCTGAAATTTAAGATCTTTATAAATGATCTGTTAAAACTATAGTGACGATAAGCTTATGAATCATGATCTATATTAATCAGGGCTGCTGATATGGAAAGATTAATTGAAACGTGCAGTTCTACACAAATGATAAAGTGGTAACAATTTAATATCAGACAAGGAGAGTGAAGAAATTACACTCCAAGCTTCATGCATCATTACTATGGATATTAATATTTTACACAGCGCAACAGCATCGGGAATCATAATGAAAATCCATAACTAGTGCACAGACATGATTAAATACAACAGTCTTTAGGTGCTGTTTGGTGACGGGGGCTTAGCCATATTTCACTCCTGCTGCCGGTGATTCGAGTGATAGAGTCTAGACGTGGGTGATTAAAAAGTGTTCCTCCTAAAGGCTGTTAACCTTTTACTACTGAAATGAATTTCTTTGATTTTTAAATTATGCCGCTCACTCTGTGGTTTTTTTTTTTTTTTTCCCCAAATCAAAACCTTGTCCAGAATATCGATAGAGCGGGTTCCCCAGGCAGTTGACAAAGCAGAAGTAAAGCACCGTGAAGCAGACACAGAGGGGTATTTAAGAGTGGGAAGGAGAAAGGGGAAGGACGGGGGGAGAAAACAGGTTAAAAAAACAGGTTTTCAGTGCTCGTCATTATGGCGGTGCATATATTAGATGCAATACCCGGTGCTGCGGTGGGCCGTAAAGGTTTTATCCGCGGGAGTGTGGAATGGGCGCATTACTCACAAGTGGCACCAGCGCCAGTGAGTTATGCACCTCATTCCCAACCCGCACCGATAAAAACTTTATGCTGCACCACACCGTGACGTCTTTTCTAGATGTGGGATTCATCAGCTCTAATGGTGGCTGGATCAGGCCCTTGAGTGAAATGCAGCGTGCGGAGGAAAGTGAGCCCTGACTCAGCATTGCGAAAAAAACCCTCTTTTTTGGGAAAACGCTCGGGTGCCTATTTAAATCCCCAAAGTTCAGCGCTTGGAGAAAGAAGATCTTTGCCATGTGGCCTTTCTGGAGAGATGAGAAGGGTCCAAACCAGCCTATATGTCATTTCAGCCACTAAAAATGAAGAGGATTTTAAGTCCAGTAACTCATGCCCTTGCCATCTTGTCCTCCACAGGTGATGGTTAGAGGTGTCCCACCCACAGCGCCCCATCCACCGTGCTCCTGGCTCTGCAGCAGTGTGGGATGCCAACCTGAAACCCTGTTGTTTCCATGGCTGTTGGTGGTGGGGTTGAACTGGGAGAGGAAGCCCAAGATGTGGGAGAGGGTTTGGGGATGTCATGTGACTTTGGTTTAGGTGGCATCTATCTGAAAGCAATTAGTCTTATGGCAGACCACGAGACCGGTAGCAGTGCAATAAAATGTAAGCGCACAGGAATTGCCAGCTTGTACGACTGGAAGTTTGACTTCTTACGGGTAGAATAAACAGTCACCAGCTACCCGCAGTCACACCATAATCCAATTGGCACAGGCCAATGAACATCTAATACCCACTAAGTCAGAATACTTCCTTTTGCTTTGTAGAATCAAAATCTTTTGTACTTCCCTAGAGATCTTGCTTGGGTGCTGGTAGATCCAGTCTCCGGTGCTGTGTCAGAGCCCAGAGGTCACATCTCTCAGACCTTGGGACCTTGTCTGGCCCATTTCTCAAAGTCCCACTGCTCACTGTGAGAGACTCTCTGGTACTCTGCATGTTAAAAAAACCCAAAAGACAAAGGAAAAAATGAAAAAGATAAAAAAAGAAGAAAGAAAGAAGAAAAAAAGGAAAAGGAAAAAGAAAAAGAAAAAAGAAAGAAGAAAAAAGAGAAAAAGGAACTTTCTACCTTCCATAGCTGGAGAAATATCCATCCATCTCTCCAGCTGTGGTATAGACATTTTTGGGCACAGTGCTGCCTGTGCTTTGGTTCCTTAGAAAGAGCCCCAAAGCAGTTTTTTGTCAGGAAAAAGGAGAAACTAGAAGAAGTTAGCATTTCCCAGACAGTGGAAACCTCTCTTCTTAGTAAAAAAAAAAAAAAAGAAAAGCCCATGTGAGTATGGCCAGAATTTGGATGTCCTTTCCTCTGTGCCTTTCGTGGCCAGCAACACATTCACTCTGAAAGAGAGTCAACATCCAGAATGAAGGAAGACAGTAATCGATGGGAAGCATACAGGCGCAGATCAAGGGTTTCTGGGGATACTTAATCTTGGTTGTAATGTCTTGAATGAGAAATGGAGGAGCTTGGGATGTAGAAAGACTTTCATTGGCCGGGGTCTTGGGTGTTAACTTCGGTGTGTTGATAAATTTCAGTAGGCAGTGCCCAAGACATGGACTTGCATCTGGAGTAACTGCAAAGGGCAGGTCACACCGCAGGACCCCTAAATAATGTGTATACAAAGCCCTTTCCTGAAGCAGAATACTGGAAGGACAACAGGAGATGCTTTGCTTTATGGGGGAAGAGGGGAAGGTGGTCAAATACCAAGGTGATGGGCACAGCACATGTACCAGGCTAGAGGACACGCGACAGTAGACAAAGACATGGCAAGGGGCGGGGTGGGTAGAGGGGAGGATAGCAAAGCTTTGGTGCTTCCCTCACCACTTGAATTGGGGATCCTTTGGATACACCTCGCCTCCCCCCCCTCCCTCCAGAGGTTTGAAAACACAAGGCTGAGAGAGAGCAGCTCATAATCAATGACATTAATTAATAGATGAATGGCAGAGAGGCGCGAGTGTTGCCCCACAAATGAAAAACAAATCCCAGCCAAGGGAAAAAACAGCAAAACTGTAGCAATTTCTACTCCCTTACCCTTGAGATTTGGCTCCAGATTCAAAGGATAGGCAGGCGGAGAGGGAGGTTGGGAGGAGGCGGGCGGAGGGGGGGGGGAGTTGGCTCATATTCTGCTGTGACCCAATTCCATACAAAGCATCCTGTAACAAAACACGTCTCTATCTACAAAGTACAAGTAATCTTTGTTTTCAGTACAATACTTATCTGCATTTAGACCGACGATGGCAGTGCTTGGCTTATTTTCATGGATCCAGTTATCCTTTTTATCCCTGTGAGCGTGTGTAAGTGTATGTGTGTGTGTGTGTGTCTCCTTGCCTCCATCCTCCTTGCTGCCTCTTGTGCCTGTGCCAACACAGCAGTACTTGTAGTGTGTTGTTAAACATCAGCAGAGGTGGAAATACTGAAGGTCGGTGCCAATTAGGGGCTTTCAGGCTTCATTTGGTTGCCCAAATTATTTGGTGCCTTGGGAAAGGGTGAGCTTGGGGGCTAGTCTTTACGATATCTAACCACATCCTGAGGAGCCCTTGGGATGCCACCAGAGAAAGGGAAATGTTAGTACACAGGGCACCAGTCTGTGACCTGAGAGGTGCTTGCACTGCCAGAGCTGCTGCCAGTCTGCTGGCTGAGTCGCTGCATCACCTCCAAGCCTTTGCGCGTCCATCCCTGATGGTAAATTTGGCAGGGATGGGCTTATGCTATTTGTCTCAACAGTATGTCTGAGCTAACAGCCTTCATGCACATAGCAAGGAAGAGTCATTTCCCACCAGAGGAACCAGCACTGGGAACTTCCCTGGTCTTGATAGTGCCACAAGTAAGACTGGAGAAATGTAAAGTCTCCTCAAACCTTTAAAAGCCTGTGAATCAAAGCAAGACTATGTAAATGCTTGGATCCAGAGTCATATTTGCAGCCAGAGGGACTTCCCCTCCATGAGGATGTTGTCATCTGAACTCATCACGCTGCCCACTGGCCATTCTGCCTTCTTGAAACATCTCTGCCTCCTCCCTCTCATCTCTGTTACTACAGAGCAGTCACATAGTCGCCATCGGTAGGTTTCTGGACATTTTAGGAGTCGTCCCCCGCCTCCTTCACAAAGGGGGAACTAAGGTGTGGGAAGTAGAGGTGTCCTGCCCGAGGTCACCCAAGTAGCACGATGGAAATTAGCTGTTCAGTGGGATTTTCATGTGCAACCAAAAATTATACCAATGAGGCTCATCAGAGGTCTAGAAACCATAACCTATGAAGGAGGGTTGCAGGGTGTACAACTGTTTAATTTATAAAGTATGTGCTGATCGGAGAACTTCAGAAATATCTAGGTGGCTGTTTGAGGGCTGGCCCAGGTCTGCGATATTCTTTAAATCCTGGCCTTGTGTTTAATTCTTATCCCCTACTTTCTTGCTTTAATGTTTTCTATGTTCAGCTGCTACTGAATTCCAGTTTTGTTTCTTATATTTAGTCCTTGGTTTTCATCTGAATCCAGCCCTAGAGAGTATTGATATTTTAAATAAGAATAAGAATAAATACAGAATGTAATACATGTAATTCCATAGTAATCATGTGTTTTACAGGCAGTTGACAAGTTTGCTCAGCTGGAAGTAAATACACTCATCTCCCTCCATCCCTGCCGCCAACGGTCTCTGTTTATTTGGTAATCAGTGCGACCTCCTCCCCAGGGAGCTACCTGAAGTGGTGCTGATAGGCAGATGACTCCCTTGTTCTAGCTTTTCCATGAACGTGTGTATTTCCACCTGGTGATTCTTTACCCCCGGCAATCCCTTGAATTGCCTGCCAGCTTTTGGGACAGGATCTCTAGGCTCTTCTTTGCTGAGTTTGCCCCATCGTGGAAATAACGATGTTTTTGAACCTCTGCTCATGTCTGGGATAGGCATAGAAGTGGTGGATGGAGTTAAGGTTGAACATGATTTTCAGCTTAAAGCTCTCCTCTACAAAAGGGATCAGATTATAAATAAACTGGTATTTTCAATGCATTATAATGGTGCGGTCTGGGGTTTCTGGTCAGATTTCAGGGTCATCTAATGGACATCTTCAGACAGTCTTTCAAAAGTCAGCGGCTCATATTCACACTGGATCTTCACTATTATTATTATTTTTCCTGTATAAACCTCACACACAAACTATGGATTTCCTTTGCTTCAGAACTCAGCGGGAAGGTGGAGCTCCTTGTGGGGAGAAATATGGGAAGATGCTGGGGTTACCACTAGAAGTCTGGGTCTTTACCCCGTTAGCACATGTGTTGAAGGGGTAAAACCTGCCCGTTCAAGTCTGGAGGCTTTGGGTGGAAGTGGTCTTCTCCCGGCGGTGGATTTTGCTGGGGCTCATTTGGGCACTCCCAGGCTGCTGCCGACATTTCTGGTATCAGCGTGATCTTTCAAACACTTCCAAATGAATATGCAGGCTCTCTCAGAGCTTCAGAAGTCACATCAAGGAGATGTTTGTATTCATTAAATGAAGGAGGAGAAAAGGCATTTAAGGTCTTTTAAGAATGATTAGTGGTCGATAAAACTTTTATGTTACATATTTTTTGGTGGAAGATAGTGTAGACCAAAACTTGGAGGGGAAAATGGCAGTTTAGAAAAATGTTTCAATCTGTTTTTTTTTTTTTGCTGTATTTCAAGTGCCCCAACAAGCTTTTTCAGGATTTTTTTTTTTTTAAAAAACAAAGGAAACCATATTTTGCTCTTAATAGTGCAGTTCAAAATACAGTTAGAAATGCTATCTTGAAACAATTCTCAACCTGGTAAAACTGTCTCCTGCCTAGATCAATTTGTGATTGTTTTTCTCTTCATAGGTTCTTTGACCATGGGAAACAAAGCAAATTGCTTTGTTCATGAGACATGGACCATACCCATGGCCTGGTGCCACGTTTTTGCAGTCTTAATGGACGTCACAACTGATTACATTCTCTCTTTTAGGTAAAACTCACAATCCTTAAATGCTGCGTTGTATCCTGGGTATATGTATTTTTTACAACATGGTTCTCAAAGTAAAGACATTTCTGGATATGAGATAGGTGGACAGATCTGAGGAAACATTCATGGGCAATTAATCCAACCTGGGTGTGGGGTAAATAGTGAGCAAAAAGTTGACAACACGTGCTTTGTAATCCGTTAAATCACACATGGCAAAATGGCAAACCAGAGTTGATTCTGGTGGGTAATCAGTGAAGAAACTAATTAAAATGTTCACAAGATGCAAAAGAGCTGAAAAGAGGAATTAAAAAGAGAGGAAAATTTTAATGAAGTTGCCAAAGCAGGCGGCATTTTTTTTTATTTTCTTTAAAATATCCATTTCCAACTATTTTGACTTCTTGTGGAAAAATCTGACTGGCAACACATTTCAATCACCTGTCACTGAGAGGGGAGCCTGAGTTGGGGCTGTGAGGTGTCCAGGAGACAGCGGCGAAGAAGGGGAAGGGTGAGAGGGGCCCTTCCCCAACTGTGACCCCAAGGAACCAGGCGGGGTGGCAGCAGACCCTGTGCTTGGCACAGGACAGGCAGGGAAGTGCTTGTAGATCTAGAAAACACGATCTTGTAAAAAAGGCTCACTTGGAGAAGAAACAGGTGGGATGAGGAGAAAGAGAAGATCACTCCTCCTGCTCGTTTCCTCTCCGGATAGTCTTCTGCTAGCTGAAAGGTTACTGCAAAAGAGAAAGACAATAAATTGTCCTTCATGTCTGCTGGGGACAGGAAGAGAAGTAACAGCCCTAAATTGCAGCATGGAAGATTTAAGTCAGATGCTAAAAAAAACCACGCTGGTGCTAAGGATGGAGAAGCTAAGGATGGAGAAGAATAAATATCCTGGGCGGGTGGCAGAGTGGCCAGTATTGGATGTTTTTAGGAAGAGGTTAGGTGAGCATCCCTCAGGGATGCTCTAGACCTGCATGATCCTGTCCTGGGCAGAGGGATGGGATTAGTGATTAAATGGAACCTCATGTCCCGCCCAGCCCTGCCTCCTGCACTTCCAAAGCCTTTCGGGGAATATGTTCTGATGCTGGGGCAAGCCCTGCTCAGACAGAGCCGTGGCAGGACATGAGCTGGTGGCAGAGCGGCTTCTCAGAGCCTCTGAGAGAAGGGGAAATGCAAAGTCTACTCAAGCGGAGCAGAAAACCACCAGACACGTAGCGCTGGGAGGCGTGGGGATCAAAGCAGTGTGTCCCAGAGCCCCAGGACCTCAGCCTTGTGCTGTGTTTTTTCTCCAGTAGCCTCAGGGCCTCCAGAAAGACAGACGGATAGTGGCCCACAAGACCAAGAATGAGGCCACCAGGACTGCTCACTCATCTGTTGTGGAGGTGACCTTCTGTAGTGGCTACACTTCACTAGTGGAGGGCATCAAGAAGATGCTTGTGATTGCAGAAGAGGAATTTTCCAAAGACCAGAGCCCTCCTCCATCCACGGATTTCACCACCAAAAAAACCCAGGAAAGAGTTGCAGCTCTGCTCCGCTCAAACCCAGCGGTGGCTTTCATCTCCCTTCCTCCACCAAGTTGCGCAGACAAGCTTCAACGCAGGGACAGAGCGCTGTGACTGCAGTTCCTAAAAATTCAGGAGGTGTTCAGATACAGAACGGTGCCAAGCCGTTAGCAACCGCGCGCGTGCGAGGGACTAAGGCGTGCAAGAAGTTCTGTGTTGCTTCTCCCCACCGCACCGGGGTTGGCGGCCTGGGACTTTTCGCAGCGTGCTGGGATGCTGGGAATAAAGAGATGGACCACTTTTCCAAGGGGACAGAGAAAAAGAGGGAGAGGGAGGCAGGGGAAGGAGGGGTTGGGGAGAAAACAGGAGAGAGAGAGTGCAGGGAGGAGGGGAAATGAAAGGATATTATTTTTTTTGTATCTGTCATTTCCCTGCTATCTCCCATATGACTTCTTAATCCATCAGAATGCTGGGAAGATAATGTTTTGGGCGAAATAACATGAGAGAGAGGATAGACTCCCAAGGACCAATATCTTTATTGCTCGGAGGATAAACGGATTATGTCAGCCATTTTCTGTTGCTGACAGCTTTTCTTATTAACCGATTTTATTTTTTAATCTTCCAGGGAAGAAATATGGTTTTATGTCACAATAAAACGCCGGTCACATCTAATTCTGCCCTCAAACAAACAGATTTCTGAAAGCCTTGCAGAGAAATTTGAAATAACTTTAAAGAGGGGGTTTTTGGATAAAGTCTTTATCCAGAGGCTTGTTCAACCGCAGTGTAAAAGGTTTAGAGAGAGTGAGAGAGGGAGCGCGAGAGAGAGGGAGGGAGGGAGAGGGAGAGAAAAGTCCCTCACAGTTGTTTTTCCTGGTTGATCCCTATTAAAAGAAACTCTTCATTGTGGTGTGCTCAAGGAAATACAGCTCAGACGAAAGAGTCACATGAATGTTAACAAATATGGCTATTTGTGTGGCTTACGCGCTGCGCCGGGCTTAGAGATGTTGTGCGTGACACTCGGAGAATGAAGGAAGCAATCATTAGCATCCCAGCAACCTGCTTAGCCGCCCGCTTTCATACTCCCCCTTTTGATCTGACACTTTTTTTCCTTCAGTTTTGCCAGGATTACGGCAGAAGATGCTAATAAAGTATCACACATGTTGTAGGCAGAGTGATAAGAAAGTCTGCTCCGGCGAAACTTCGGAGTCGCGAGCCAAGCAGCCTTTGTACTTGTTGCTGGGTTCCCAGTGCAGACCTGAAAATGGGGAGGGTTTTGTTTAATTCCCTTTTCCCTTCCCCCCCGAAAAAAACCCTCTGCAGATGGGTTCTGCATATTGCATGTGCATCTCCGCCGGCGATTTAGACCAGGCTCCATGAAGCTGATCATATCCCAGTTGCTCAGGGACATTTCTTTCCTCCATTGACTAAGGGAGATGAGGGGAGCCAAGCCTCATGCCCAAATTTAGTGCTATTCCCCAGAGAATGCTGTTCTGCCTTTTCCTCTTCTGTTTTTTTTTTTTTTAGGAAACACACCTTCTGCTCATTGGAAATACTGGGCGCACAGGGCAAAGGGTTTTAAAAGTCTTAATGTGCACCGAAGAAATGAACTTACCTGTCTCTCAGCACCCTTTTTTTTTGACACACTGCCGACCCTAAAACACCAGCTACTATCCCAAGGAGCGGTCACAAAGAATTAAAACTCAACAGAGCACCTCTTGGTGTTGCTCTGATACCGATTTTTCTGGGGGATTTTGGGGTTTGTTTTTTTTTTTTGGACTGGAAGTTCCTGCTGTGCCAGGTCCTACACAAATATGTCTTGGCAGGCTCTCCCCCTTCTGAAGAGCCTGCAGCCTGAACAAAAACCAGAGGCATTAATAGCTTTTTTTTCACTAGTGACATGCCGAAGCACTGAAAAATAAACACCTTACCTTCCCTAGGAGGAGCTTTCCCATCACGGGCGTGCCAGCGTGCTGGAAGGGACTGCTGCACCGTGTGCCAGCAGACCACGGTGCAGGGATCTGCCCACGCCGTGGAAAGGGACGGTTTGCAGGTTCACCACTGCTTGTGCCAAAGGCGTTTGGTTCCCCCGAACCGAAAGGCACGGTTCTGCCGGCTGCTGGCGTAGACTGGCTGGTACCATCTCCCGTGCACCAGATGAAGACAGCTGCGTCCATGGCGTCCTCACCCTGCACCTCATCTGCCAGCCCAGATTTCCTCTCTGCCCAAAATACTGAGTGTTCAAAGGCAAGAGAGCAGCAAAGAGGAGTGACGGCTTTGCCCAAACAGGCCGGTGCTGCTGAGCTCCCACCCACCATCCACCAGACCCGACGGGCGGTGGAGGTGAGACCAGCCACGGTGCAGACCAAGGAGCTCAACAGGCATGAAGCCAAAGCCACCTATGGTCCTCTAAAGGCAGATGTAACAGTCCATCCCGGGATCTCTTCTCTGACGTGGATGTATGAATAACCGCCTTAACAATTAGTGAAATAGCACCCTCCCCACCCCACAAAGCATGTAGGCTGATGAGGAAAACAAGATGGAGATGTCCATCCAGCCTGTTCCTCACCAGGCTTGGTCAGTCGAGGATTTGCATCATGCTGAAGTGGGTCACGAATAACACCTAATATTCTTATCACCTGTCTCCAACCCCCCGTAACGCCGCTGTAGTCTTTTCAAGACGAAAGCCACTACCGCAAACCAAACTGCATCTCTGACTCGTGCCGGGGCATCACCACACTCCCCAGCCCGCGGCTGGGCGGCTGCACGGCTGCCTTGCGGTTGCGCTGCTGCTGCGCAAGGAGAAGAGCTCTCTGCTGAGCTGCGTGCGGTTTCACCAGAGTCTCTTCCTTCCCCTGAATTAAATTAAAACCTTGGAGGTGGACAGCTTTGGCATCTGCTTTGGGTGTAATGAGAGCCACTGGAGAGCTGGCTCATGAATGCATGGGAAGGCTGGGCTTGAGCCCCAAAGCCCTGGCTGTACCTCCAGCCAGCTCTACTACTTGCACTACATCCCCCGGTGCAGCCCATGCCACGCTGCCTGCAGCACACTGACCTTCACAGCACCTCTGAGAAGATAAGGTCACCCCAAGGGTCCTCAAGCAGAAAGCCAAGCCAGCGCCTGGCCGGGCCTTCAGCAACATGGTGGTGGACCTGGCAGGAAAGGTGGGCAGATGTGCTCCTGGGATCCTACATCCCCATGGCCTTATGTGAGACATCTCCAGCATCACCCAGTGACACAGGTTTTGTCAACAGAAAAACATATCCTGTCACAAAAATGCATTTTTATCCATATAAATTGGTATTTATTTACTAAAGAAAACTGCTTCCCCCCCAAATAAGATTTGTCTTCCTAAAAGAAAAACATTGGTGGGCAGGATCGGGGGGAGTAAGGATGACCTGATCCCTCGTTTTCTGGGATAAAAGGAGAGGAGAAGGAAATCTAGGGGAAGAAGCATGGAAGGCTCTACTCACTGTAAACGATCCCACCAAATATTTAATTTAGGAGTTGTCTGCTGCTGTTTCTAAAACTTGCAGTTTTCTCTGAACTGACCCTCACCATCAATGGGTAAGGCCAAATCTCAGCTTAATTGAAGTTCTATCACAGAGAGATAGGATTGTATCTTTAATATTTTAAATACATTAAAAAATATACACCTGAAACATGGCATCCAGAAACAAATCTATCCCTATTCTGATGAATTATGCTGAAAGAAAAGACTCTTTCCTGGAGTTTTCTCTTCCCACAGGCAGCTGGTTGACCTACTAAAATCTGTCCAACCGAAACTTGTTAAACTAGTGCCCAACTTTCACATCCCATGGCATTTTCACAGGGAAAATGAGGATTTCCAGGCTGGAAGGGCCACACTGGCACCCAGGAAGGTGCAAGCAGCCCCTCCTCTTGATCCACAAGCATTAAGGCACTTGTGTTTTTTTATTTTCTTCCTACAACGTAGCTGGGAAATGTCTTTAAATAGATTCATGGTTAACTACCCCACAGGCATTCACAAGACATCCATTTTAAATGTACACGTTTATTTGTCTTAAGGTGTCATGAGTGTTTGTATGAGTAATATGACTATCCCAACATTCTGTTGCTCATGCGTTTTCAAAGAGTTGAATATTTACTGCACCAAACTCCTCCCCCTCCGGTTAATGAAGACTGCAATATCCATTACAATTTACACAATTAGGAGGTGTAAAGTCTTAATGTTTACATTGCTTTCAAACCCTGCTTTTCCCCACCCTGAAAATTCAGTCGTCGCCGTCCCCCCAAAATGAGAAGGATGAATAACAATGAGAAAATGTCCCTATCCCACCAGAGCTCACCCCAAACTCCAGAACCCTAACACACGCCAGGATGAAGAACGGTTTCTTTCAAAACCAGAAATCCTTTTTTGTACCCTCCCACCTCCCCAGCGGGCGCAGGGTGTTTTTCCTAAACTCTTGCCTTCCACATGGACCTGTGAGAGAAGAAAAGACTTATTTCCCACCATGTATTTTCGCCAAGTCCTCTGTTCAGAAGCAGACAGCATCTCTTCTTCCCTCCGGAACATGGGACACAACTGGATGGAGCCTTTGGACCAGTGCACAACCCTAGACCTAGGGATACCTAGTGCCAAAGTGAAATGAGCTGAGCTTTTTGGGTGGTTGCCCCAGGGTCAAAATATTTATTGGTGACCTTGGCCCTTGGCTGGACCTTTGTCGAGGTGTTTGGTGGTGGGCTCCTGCAGTCCTGCTAACGAGCACCCTTCCCTGGGCTGCACCGAGTCCCTCTGCGAGACGAAAGCACAAGCCAGGCAGAGAACAAATAAAGCCACATTAATCCCAGCTCCATTAGAAACACAGAAAATAAATAAATGCTGTTTTCAAATGTGGAAAAAGGAAAAAAAATCAATAGGGAAAGAAAGAGTATTTTTAATCTTCTAAGAGGTTTTTACAAACAACAGGGAGGGGAAAAATTGAAAGCCATGAAAAAAGACTTGCCAATGTCCTTTTAACCTTTATTTATTATCACTCAGTCCACATCAGCCCCTGACTGCAAGATAATTTGGAATTTCATTTTAATTTCAATGTATCACATAATTCAACACAGCTTTCCCTGATTTTTTTTTTTTTTTTTTTTTTACTGGAAACTTTAAAAATCTCTCTATAGGAAATGCATCTAAAAAAAAAAACCCAACCCATAACCCTTCTGCAAGCAGTTACTTAATTTATAACATGAAAAGGGTTTGTGCTAAAATATGATAAAAATAAAATCAACAAACTTCAAAAAAGGAATATTCCTTAATAGCATGCTTTAGCTTGAAGGGTGCCTGCTCCTCTGCTTTTCTTCAGCTTTGTCTGCTGCTTGCATTAGAGTGCAAGTTATTTTGAGACTGGCTTTTTGGAAGCCTTGTACTGCATCTCGTTTGGATTTGTTTAGTGGTGTGAGGCTGGCTGCATTAACGGCGAGCGCGGGAGGAGCCTGGGGCAGGCTGGTAGACGAAGGACTTGTGTCACCGGCAAGGGACAAGCAGAGACAGCCCGGCGTTTCCCGTGGGCATCGTGCCCCGGTCCCCTTTGCCCCTGTGAGATGGGGTCCCGGGGAAGATGCCTCTTGCTTTCCCTGGCCTAGATCAGAGAACCATCGAATCGTTACGGTTGGAGAAGACCTTTAAGATCATCAGGTCTCATGTTGTCCTCAACATCGCTTATCCAGGATGACGGCGAGGTCTGTCCTTCCCTTCCAGCTCCTGAGCTGCAAACAGGGTGTGGGTCCCCTGGGTGCTGCTCCTGTTGGGTACCACTGCATCCCCTCCGGCTCCAAGATCGGGCGTAGGGTCAGCTAGAAGAGCATTTGCTTTCTGCATAAGTGAGCACGTGCATCTGTATCTCACAGAATCATTAAAGTTGGAAAGGACCTTTGAGATCATCAAGTCCAAACGTTAATCCAACACCACCATGCTCCCTAAACCATGTCCCGAAGTGCCACATCCACACGTTTTTTTGAACACAATCTTGATCCATGCCCAAAAAAAGACCTCAGCAGGGGGGCTCAAGCAGAGGTGGGAGAGAAGAAACTTCTTGATACAGACGGTCAGCTTAATGAATGTCTCAGCCTGGAGCTCCCTTGATTGCAGTGTTTTTCTTGCAAACCGTGACTAATCTGTGAAAGAAGTTCCTTGGGTTCTTTCTCTTTTTACAACGATTTTATTTTTTAAAAATTCTAGAACATTAATTTATTTAATAGGACCTGATACAGATGGTGCATTTTGCCTAGGATCCTGGCACTGGCTGTGGGCCGAAGGAATCTCATATATTCACGTCAGCTTCTCTCCACAGCCATGTTTATCAGGTGGCTCCTTCAGTGACAGCCACAAAAGGGTCGTTTGTACTCCAAATTGCCCGTTATTACAGAGCCCCGAAAGGCCCCATCTCCCAGCGCTGAGCCTGCAGTGAAGGTGGCAGAGACCTGGCAATGAGCAGATAGACAATAAATTGTCTTCTAAAGAAAGCTACCCCTTAGTCCTCACAGCAGCCTCCAGCAGCGCTCTGCGGGGCGGTGGCTATTCCACTGCCACCTGACCATGGAAAAACACAATAATTAATAATGCTGTTCCACAGTGTATCGGTGCCTTGGTGCAGGGACCACCCTGCACTGCAGTGATTGCCTGTCCAGATGCATCCCAAAAACGCCACCAAGGGGTCCGTGGATTGCAGGTACAAGCGACATTATTTATGACAAGCCGGTTGGGGACTAGAAACTTTTGGCTTTGGCTGCATGTGCCTTAGAGCACGGACTGAGTGAAACCAGAAGGGCGTGCAGGAATTAAACATCCAAGGATACGTGCTCCACTCTGCTTGAAACCCACCCAGCATTCACCTCCTGCTACGCTGCCATTTAGGTGTGACCATCACTCTCGCTCACTTCTCCATGCCTCTCCCTTGGCTTTGCAAGGAGCTGGAGGAACCCTGCAGATGTCTGGCTTGGAGCCAGTGCTTGGACAGGCTCTGAGCACTGAAGAAGAACTGAAGATTACCATGTGAAGACTACCAGACGTGAAGACTACCAGCTCAGACATAGTGAAAAAGCAAGAGCTGATACCCTGAGGTAGCATTTCTCTCTGCCCTTGCCTTGCTCAACGGGTAGACATTGAAGCCAACAGCAGGTTTATAATCACAGAATCATTAAGGTTGGAACAGACCTTTGAGATCATCAAGTCCAACCATCAACCCAACACCACCATGCCCACTAAACCATGTCCCAAAGTGCCACGTCTGTGTATTTTTTGAACACCTCCAGTGATGGCGACTCCACCACCTTCTTGGGCAGCCTGTGCCAATGCTTGACCACTCTCTCAATAGAAAAATTTTTCCTAATATCCAGTCTAAACCTCCCCTGGTGCAACTTGAGTCCATTTCCTCTCATAATCAGTGGAGTTTAAGGGCAAGAGGGTGAACCTTACCCCACTGGAGAGGTAGCCATCTGGGTAATCTACCCAAAAAGTCTCTGGGATGTTCAGTCACAGACAGGATTGATCTTCTCAATGCAAAGGGCAGGTAGGTGCAAGGCCCCATAAAAGCTCCTGATGGCCATTGGGGTCTCCAGCTCCCTGCTGGGTGAAACCACCTGCACTAAAGAACCGAGCAGCGTGGGTCCAGACCCCAGGACTTCTGCCAAAAAATAAAATACTGCACTTCACTCTCCAAAGGAGCACAGTTGCTGGTGAGGTGGCAATAGGCTTAGTCTCTTTTCTTGAATGCATGTTCACTTGCTGGCTAGTCTTAGAAATATTCATGGGAAGACAGACCTGGAGAGCAGGTAATATGAAGAGACACTAAAAAAAAAATCCCACAAATCTGAAGGAGCCCCGCTCCCGAGTCCCATCACCTGCCTGTCTCAGACAGCTGATGTGCCTGGGAGGCAGCTAGTTTCATTTCTGCACAGTTCCAAGCCTGTTGTCACATCTAAACAAAGAGTAACAGCAATGAGACGTGGTTGAAAATGCCGTTTTCTGAGACAGAAATGTAGCGTTTTGAATCAGCAGAATTATCCATGAGCAAATCCCCTTTTTATTTCATCAGAAAACTGTAGGAAAATGGATAGTTTTTGTAGGTATAAAATGAAATTATTTCAGTGTTCAGATATTCATGGTGCCCCCATGAGTGAGAAAATCAAGGTCTACAAAACCTGAACTTTTTCTTCATTTTCTCTGGATTTTTTTTTTTTTTTTTGTCAGGGGAAATGTTTTTATCGTTAGAGGGGTCCGTAAAATTAAGAAGAGTAATTTCAGCTCAGGAGCTGTTACACTTTGGACTGATCAACCTGCACCACCCCAGCAGAGATGGCGATTTCATGCCGTTATTATATGCTATGACATGCAAGCACAAGCGACCAGTCCAGAAGCAGAACAGCAAACTCATCATGCCCTATTTAGCAAAATGTTCACTGCCAACATGAATTCTGACCCTTACATTTTATTAAAAGGATTATATCTTAAAGCAAACTATTTCAGTCCCTTAGCTAGCTCCTTTCTGTGAAAGCTCTCAAGACAATTTTGAGGACTGTGGCAGGATCAAGATGAAAGAGTTCTGCCCTTCCATCTTATTTCTTCCAGCTGTCTTCAAATGCGCTCAGATCCTCTTCTTCCTCCGGTGTGTCCCACCTCGTGGTGTAAGCCTCAGTTTGCAGAGGAAGGATCCTTCCACATGGTCCCATCTCACTTCTAAGAAAATGCGTACAATTAAATGGGTTGCTGCAGGGTCAGCTCTTCTGCTGGTGGAAACGGACTCAAGCAGGGAGCCAGCCAGGTCTCCACCAGGTGGAAGATGTCCCCCATAGGTCACCTGCATAGCCGGGAAAGCCAGAAAAGTGTTTTCAAGGCCAGAGGTACTGTAAAGGCAATTTTACCCCAGATCATTTTTGTATCCATTCTAGTTAATCGCAAAAATATACTGCTTCTATTGTATAGGATTGCATATGTATGTCGCAAGGAAGGGGGGGTGGGCCACATGTTGTGGTAGATTTGATAGAACAGCTTTGTGTCAAATGAATAGGTAGGTTTATTATAGACTTCCCTTGCTCCAAGCTTCAGATGAGAGAAATCCTATAATCCCGCCCTGCTTTAATACTGGATTAATGTGGATTTGTTAATAAAATGCTAGTGAAATCGAGAATAATTTGTAATTAACTCAAACTTCTACTCCCCGCATCATTTTGAATATTTTTTAATAGAGATGAGGAACACTTTCCGCGGCTGCACACGCTCCAGCAGAGCACAGCAAGTGGGCATCTTGGTCAAAAAATTGAAACCACTGCAATAGAGCAGCTTGAGTTCGTGGCAAAAGAAACCACCCAGAAAACACTGAAATACCAGACACAACCCTGCAGACCTGAGGAACTGATTTCTGGTACCAGAACCTCATTCAGATCCAAGATGTCAACACTTCTGAGGAAAAAAACAAACCGTTAACCCTCAAAACGACGAGTCCACAAGCAGATGTGTGTCACAACAAGCGAATACAGTATGAACGATACAGAAACTACTTACCAGGTATGGCAGATTAAGAGTTGCAGCATAATATAGCCCAGTGCTACCTCCTCAACAGCATGAAAAGACCATGTAGACATGTAGACCTGTAGACACTGTATACATGGCTTTCAGACAAGATGCTTTTCCGATCTAAAATCTATAGGCATGCGGAAATAGAGGATTTGTCCTACCAGATCAGGGTGGTAGGCCGTCCATCTTCAAATTGTGCCTCTTGCAATGGTTAAAAAAAATTGCACTAAAATGACTAATTTGTTCAAAGATAACCATGCTGCGAGGCACAAGAAAGTTGGAAGGCAGTTTTACCCTCGGATAATTTTTGTGAAGGTTTGCATTTTTTCTAAAAAATACACCGGCTCTGTTGTATAGGATTGTGTACACACGCCCTCTGATGGGAAGGCGGGTGGGGAGAGGGGGCCAGAGACACTCGTGGGTGATGGAGATGGCACAGTCTTCCAGGAGCTGCTTGGAGGACTTGTCTTCACTGGAGAAAGACGGTGCCATTTGTTTTTCCATGGCAGAACAGACTACCATGAATAAATCTGGCTTTGACAGGGAGTCGGGCAAATCCAGCGTGACACCCATCTGCGACACTGCAAACAAGGGAGGATGCTTCAGAGAGAAACAGAGAAAATCCCCTCGCTGCGTTAAGCCCGACAAACTCAACCGGTGTCACGGGTCACAATCTGCAGCGTTAACCGTCGCTATCACTCATTTCAGCCTGGCTTTGACCACTTCACCTGGAGCTCTTATCGCTGCCTGCCCTTGGCCACAGAGCGGCACTTTTAAAACTTCCCAATAATTGACCCTCAGCACAGCCCTTCCCTCGGATCAGACTCACTTACAGCTGGGGTCGTTGGTCAAAAAAGCCCAGGAGAGCGGCATCTCTCCTTCATCTTCCTCAGCTTTTGGGGCAGCCGGCTGCCAACAGCGGATAACAAAAATAAAGACGACCTTTTACACCTACTTCAATCCTCTAGGATAAGTTTTTTTTAAAGGACTCATAACCTATAGTTAAGACTTCAAGAGACGATTTGTTTCAGTTTTGGCTCTGCCTCTGTTTCTTCCCTGGCTTTTTTTCCAGTCTGGAGACATTAAACATCCCAGCATGAGTGTTTTAATGGGAACAGTACAAAACTCAACAACTCATAATTGTTGGTTATATCCACTCAGTTTATAAACCTCCTGGCCAGCTGGCCTGCAATTTTGGGCACCACCTCACTTAACAATTATGTCTCTAACCTGCCCCAGCTGCTATTTCAGCAAGTTTGCTCCTTATTTAAGGGACAAGCCATTCTATCTGATTGATGTTTTGGTTTGTTTTTTTAAAAAAAGCTGTAGAAAAAAGTCTGTATTTTATCTGTGAGTCTGCTGTGCTATTTCTTGATGGTATCCTCAACCACTTGGACTTGGTATCGGTAAGGAAATACCAGCCACACCTAAAAGATTGTGTGGGGTCTGGTTGAGATCCTATCCTCCTGCCCCTGCCTTCGCCGTAAAATGACATTGGGGAGCCAAGAAGACAACACTTAACTGTTAGACACCGTGCACAAGTCTGCTCATTTGTTTCTGTCCTTCAAAGGCTTTCAACTTTTTCCCTGCCATTAACTGGTGACATCAAAAGTTGCTTTGTTTTGTTTTGTTTTTTTAATATATGGAAACAAGCTGCCTTGAGAAATGCTACCCTGTTTTCAGATTTGTATACAAGTGAAATTGTGATTTCACTGTTATCCCAAGCTCTGACTCGCATCCCTCCCTCCCCAGGCTCCTTGGGAGAGCCTGCTCTCATGGCTGTTGCTTTGGCAGTGCATCTCCTCCCAAATCCAGCTGTGATCCTGCGCTCCCAGTGCCTCTGTTGCTCCCATCAGCTCTTCAGAATGACCTGGACTTTTTAATTCTGGACCTTGGCAGAACCCAAAGCAAACAGAAACCATTCTGTTAAGTGCTGTAGACCTCTCTCCTCCTCCTCAGAACTTGAGAATAAGCTACTTGGCATCCAGTTGAACTCTGCTTTCATTTCTGTCCCCGGTGACTCATTGTGCACTGAGGTTAGATGAGGTATTTATGTCTCTTGAGTCCATCTGGAATCTCACCATTTAATTAGGATCATTCTTACTTGCACCTTTGTTGTCTGTATTCTTCATATTTCTGTTGTATGTGGGGTTGGGGTTTTTTTCCCTTTCTCTTCTGGCCCTCAGATGGTAAGTCTTTGTCCAAAACTACTGTTTTGAAAGACATGGAGTTTGGATGGTATCATAAGAGTGTCAGAAGTGCTCCCTCTTGAATAGAGGCAACTTTGTATAGAGAGATCTAATAACCTTTTATTAGACCGATCAGCACAGTTGGGAGAAACAGCTCGTATTCAGGCATCCGAGCCCTCTTGTATCCCTCTAAAATTCACATTCTCTTTAAAACACTTTGCTTGAAACTGTTACCAGAGCATTTACAGCAAATGGTCTCTGGGAAGGAAGACAGACCCTCTCTCTCAACTGAGAGACAATTTCCAGGTCAAAAGCCTCACTTCCATCTTTGCCTTGGGCCTAAAAGAAGGACTAGGTTGCCTTTTGGGTTACTTTTGGGTTCTTTAGAGATTGCTGGGGTGTGAAAGAGGAGACCTTCTGCAGGAACGCGTGGTGCTTTCCACACAGCCCTGTTTAATAGCGACACGAAGTTAATGACTTAGTGAGTCTCAATGAGCCTCATTAAACTCACCAGAAGTTTTGAGAAAGTGAGGTCTCTGACACACGGGATGTTAGAGCAGGTTCTAGAGCAGGATCTTCTGGCCACTAGAAGCTAGCTCTAGAGGGAAGAGCGCTGGCTTATCTTTTTGCTGATAAATTAATGGATGACCAGTACTGCCAGATCAAAGACGTTGAGACCCTGTCCCCAGGGAAGGGTATTTGAAGAAAAAGGTGTAACACAGATGTGGAGGTGATGAAAATACTGTGTTATTGACATCTGGATAGAGTGAAGAGGTTGGTTTTGAGTTAAGCCTCCCCAAGGGAATCTAAGGACAGGGATTCCTGAGAGATTTCCTCCTTTACACAAAGGTCCTTGCATCCAGGACCAGAAGGAAGACCACATTATTTTAAATGGCTTGTTTTGAATCTCAGATAACACTCCAGGCTCTTGGAGAATGCCCTCCAGCTCCGTGATGTTTGTTTTCCTGCTTGCCAAGCACATCCGAGTCCGGCGTGGATCTGAAGGAAAACCAGTGCAGGCTGAGTTCACAAAAGCTCTGCAAACCAGAAAAAGGGAAATTATTTTATATATCTCTATCATGGCTTCTCTTATTCATGTCGTCTCTAAATTATATAGCCATGATCTTTCTAATCTCTCTTTGCATGGACGTCTTTCCTTGCCCTTAATAATTTCCTTTGCCCTCCCCTAGACCTTTCCCATGTCTGCATTTCGAGGCAGGGAGGCTGGAATAGAAAACATTATTCTGGGTGAAGGTGTATCATGCAGTTCTATAATTCCATTACAGCTTTTTCAGTATTATTCTTTCTTTTTGAATATAGCCTGGCATTTTCTTGGTTTCCTGCATCATCAATGCATTTTGAGATTGCACTGAGCTCCTGGCAAAGACCACCAACATTTGTCCCAACAGCATGCATTTTTTGTCATTTCCTCTTTCCCCCCCCCCCCCCCCCCCTCCTCTTCTCTCTTTTTTTCTCTTTTTACTTGAGATACCCTAGCTGGGTCCCAGTTTCCAAAAAACCTAATTCTCAGTGCTAGGAAGGGAAGGTCCTTTCACAATGGTTCATGCTGAGCTTTCTGCCATGGGATGGGAGAAGGACAAACACTTCTCAGTAGTTTTCCTTCTCCCACTCTCTGAGAAACTTGGTTTGCTCTAAGATTTTCAGAGGGAAGTTAAAGTTGTAACCACCCCATATTTTGGCATTCCTTTGACTGCCCAGGGCTTTATCTCCAAAGCTATTTGGAGGAGGTTTCTAAGGGTGATGGAACAGATAGATGAAAAGCCAAATGACTTTAAAAACCACTATTCTAAACCAGTCTGTCCTTCAATTAATGTCAATGTAAACTGAGTCATTCCCATTTTATAGCAGCCTCAGGAAAATCTCTTTCCTGAAGGAAGTGTGCAGGGAAGATGTCATCTATCCAGCGGGAGATTTGCTTTGTTTGACTTTTAAAGTTTTCTTCTTCTCCAGGACAGGAGAGGAAGGATGCAGCTGGCACCTTCCACTTCTCTTCCTTTTTATGTGCTGAGAATAAAAGCAACTGGTGCTGCGTGTGAGAGAAGCCTTACTGACAGGGAAATCTGAGCATCCATGGTCTGCCAGGAAGCCCACTGTCCTCCTGACAACCATAACCAGGGTGTCAGCAGTGGCTCTGAGAAGGCACTGGGCATTTCAGTAGGCTCTCAGTGAGGTATTAATGCTCTTTGATGCAAGGAAGGGCAGGGATGCTGAATACCTTCATGGCCCATGCTCTTCAGGCACAGGGTTGAGAGTTTTACATTTGCTCAGGTCCAGGATTCATCAAGAGTTTGTAGTCCTCATGACCTTAACTTTGCCTCAGTTAAGAAGACAGACACCTACAGCAGGGTTTTGGATGGCTGCAAGGAAACCGAATCAAAATGTTTTCTTCAACATGAAAGGTTCCCTGCAGCTTGAGTTTGGGAGCTGCTAACATCTGCTGCACCAGCCTGCGTTGGAGAGGATTCCCAGTGCTAGCTATGAAGGCACAAGAATGTGAGTCAAATCACACATGCATACTGAAAACAATAAAAATGACCATGTAAGAAGTGCACTCCTTACATCTTGGCACCTCTGAGCTCAGTTTCCACATGCTGGAGTTGACGAACTTGAAGATGCTGGTGTGCAGAAAAGCGCCAGTTTGGTGGTATGGGCAGGAGGGCACCCCAGTGCTTCATGAGCTGTCTTCCAGGTCCTGCATGGGCTGTTGGGGAGCATTTCGTTCATCCCATGGACTGTTGCTTCAAAAGCTGAGCCTACGAGCAGGCAATGACTATTTCTCCTGGGCCTAACAATCAAGGGACTCAACATTCAATTAGGCCAAGTTCCCAAGAGTGCCTGACCACAGGCTGCAATGACGTAGGAGGACTCCTCAGCACCTTAGATCAGACCATCAGCAAGTCCAATTAATGCTAACACTACTGGCCTTGTTAATTGTGATGAAGCTTCCCAAGGGGAGCACGACTAAATGAGCAATACGTATCAAAGAGTAACTGAAAGGCCATTATGTATTATTGTCTCTTTGTTGTTCTGAGAAGAATGTGATGAACTAGGTACTAATTACATTAAAAAACACTGTTATTCTAAACCAATCTCTCCTCTAATTAATGTCAACATAAACAGAGTCATTCCCATTTTATAGCAGTCTAAGCAAA
The DNA here is from genome assembly GCF_000687285.1 of Phaethon lepturus. Taxonomy (NCBI): domain Eukaryota; kingdom Metazoa; phylum Chordata; class Aves; order Phaethontiformes; family Phaethontidae; genus Phaethon; species Phaethon lepturus. The sequence continues at coordinate 40,611 of NW_010546928.1, forward strand.
ATATTAGTTACTGAGGGCAACGCATGCAGGGCAGCTCTGGGATGCGCAACATCAGCGTGTCTTGACCAGGGAGCTGGAAACTTCCAGTCCCAAAAAATACAGAATTGAGATGCAGGTAACATCAGGGTCCCACGTAACATTTCATTGAGTCCCAAGTCTTTTCACAGCCCCATGCAGCTGCATGCAGCCGCGGGCACAGTCACGCGCGTGCACGTTGCACAAAACAATTTTTCCTCAGCGTCAGGAAAAGTTCCCTTTTCCACTTAAATGGCTTTTTTTTTTTTTCCTGATTCATTTTTACTTTATTTTATTTTATTTTTTTATTTATTTCTCTTCTGTATCCTTTTCAATCTGGAAAGTGACTTGGCCTCTCTTCCCCCCATCTATTTTCCTCCTGCCACTATTCAGTTTAGGCATGAAACACAGAACTAGATTGAAAGCATTCAATGGCCATTCAATCGGAGAAGAAAAGAGCCCCTCAGAGCTTTATTAGATATGAAGATCCACAATAAAAATCAATTTCTGCCTCTTTATGCAGTTTAAATGACAAAGCACCCACCCATTCTGCAGCCATTGTGCCTGGGAAATGTAATTCAGCGCCGGAGCTGGGACCAGAACACCACGGACTCGCTGACCTGCACCGGCAGATTCCAATATGATACAGACCTTCGCAGATAATGACAGCCACTTCATCTCACTGCGGGGAAAAAAAAAGTTATCTGATATCTTTGAGGGTTAAAAGGCTATGTGGGCAGCATTTTTAATAGCACTCTAAATCAGCACCTTAAAAATACCTCTGTTTTTTTCCAACACCCCCCCCCTCCCCACTTTTTCCGCCCTTTCGGTCCCGGCTGGCAAACCCCAGCCCCGGTCTGGTATAGCCTGTACTCTTTGGGGCTGGTTAGCCGAAAGCGAGAGGATGAGAGAGCAAAACTCGATGACTGCACAGGCTGAGTCCATGGGCGTGACACGCAGGAAGGGGTTTAGGGAGTGTCGGCATCTCTCTGGATAAGTGAGGGCTGCGCAGTGCTGCGGGGCAAAGCTTTCGGGTCTGACTGCTGAGATGCTCTGGGCAGGTCTGAGATGCGCCAGGCAGCCGGGCTATCACCCCCACGTTTTTCCTTAAATCACTATTGCAACCGGCTCTTTCCCCACCGAGCAGGCTAGTCGTTCTTTGAATTCCGCTAAGCTCTTGGCCTAAGTCACGTCTAACTTGACCTAGCTTGACTAACTTGACGCGACTAACTTTCCAAGATCCTTGGAAAAACCGGACCCCGCGTGCAAATGCCCCTTGCATGATTTTTAATCACTTTTTTAAATTCTTCTCTTACGCAGAAGGGTTAGCAGAACTGTCGCATCAAGCTTCACTGCTACGTATGTTCTACGGACTCCGTTAGGTTTACTTACGTAGATTTTTTTCCTGGCGATAGTGCTGAATCCAACGCTCACAGGCTTTGAAAGCCGCACTCATTTTATCAAAAATTAAATTAGGAGAGGAAAACACAGAAGGAAAGTGAAGTTGTGACAATCCCGAGAGGTCCCGCTTTTGGATTTGGAGAAGGAAACCCTTCCACTCTGTCCCAAAACCACTTTCCCCACCCCACCACATTTTAAAAACTCCCTTACAAATAACATCAGTGAATGATGTCACAGTGGAGACGAAATGCTTTGATCTGTCTCAAATGAGCCTGAACCCTGCAGTGACTGACTTCAAAACTTCGCAGGGCTCCTGTTAATTTGACACAGGGGGGAGTTACAAGTGTCGAAGCGGAATCCGTGTCCTCTCTCACACACGTCTTTCGGCGTCTCTGGCCAAAACCCCTTCCTGCGTAGCACAGAGCATTTTGAATGAGTTGTAATTCTTGCTATTCCCCCTCGGCCTCGCGGCAGCTTTATCTTAATGAAGATGCGCTGCGTGCCTTCTGCAAAGATTTTGGGCCACCTCAGGGTAAAAAGTTTAAGGAGGAGGAATGCCTTCAGTGGAATTTTTTTCCAAATGTAATTTTCTTTTTAAAATGTTTTGGTGTGTTTACAACATAAAGTAACTCTGAGACTTTCTCTCCTTGGAAGCACATCTGTGTTGTTTGTTCCCTGGGAAGCACTGCCCTTCCTGGCTGTGGATGGACCCAAAACCTGCCATGAGCTGCTGGGTCCTGTGTCCTGGAGCACCCGTAGCACCGTACCACTGAGTAAGTGTTTTATGGAGAAGGTAAGTCTGTGAAACCACCATGTCCACGAAAGCAGATACCTCAGAAAAATCAGGACACAAACTGTACATGTAATACAGATGCAATTTCCCCAGCAAAGGCTGGGGGCTTCCCGCAGGGTGGGAGGCAGCTCCCTGGCTCAGCGCAGAGAGGTGCCACAAGACACCTCATGTGTGAGAGACACCTCACCTTGTGGCGAGGTGGGTGTTGGTCCCTTCTCCCAAGTAACCAGAGATAGGACGAGAGGAAATGGCCTCACGTTGCACCAGGGGAGGTTTAGATCGGATAGTAGGAAACATTTCTTTACAGAGAGAGTGGTCAAGCACTGGAACAGGCTGCTCAGGGAGGTGGTGGAGTCGTCATCACTGGAGGTGTTCAAAAAACGTGTAGACATGGCATTTTGGGACATGGTTTAGTGGGCACGGTGGTGTTGGACTTGATGATCTTAAAGGTCTTTTCCAACCTTAATGATTCTGTGATTCTGTGAGACCCGGTGAGAGCATGTCTCTTTCCTTCTGTATCTACAAAAGGACCACTTGTCTTGATGTGACGGTGGTTGGAGGTCACCCCAACCCTCTGAATTATTTCAGAAATGGTGCTGCTGGGTGCGCAGTGTGCTCAGCAGTCATGTGGGACATGGAAAGAGGAGAGACGTATTATTAAGGGTTTTCCATGGACCTGGAAATTATTGCAGTGCTGTGACAAAGTCATTTGGTAATTGCTATCTCGTGAGACATATTTGGTAATTGCTATCTCGTATCTCCTGGAGCTCTCACTGCAGCACTGCCAGTGGGCAACCCAAAGTGTCCGTGCTGTAAAACTGCGTGAACAGCACTTGCAGAGGACACAAGGTGGGAGAAGCACAACACTAGCATCTGGGAACAAAAGACAAGTGTGTTGTGTACTCCCCGTGGTGTGTCACCTTAAAGTCCCAGGAGACACGCCAGAGGCTGTGCGTGAGTAATAGTAGAGCCTGCAACTACTAATTGCTTCATCCAGGTGTAAGGGAGGTGGGGAAAATTGTTATGTCTAAGGTTCACGTGAACCAAGTGAAGTGAGATCCAGCATAGCTGAGCTAGAAGGATAACCCTGTTACTGCTAACGAGACCATTCTTCTTGGGAAGGGCAAGAAAAGTTGTGGGTAGATGCACAGACGTGGCACTGGGAACTACTGAGCCACAGGATCGGGTGAAAGGATGGGCCTGAGTTTTGACTTTGTACAACATGTTCAGCACTGAGAACCAGGATTACAGCTGTACAAAGGCCAGAGTGAGGATGTGGTGGTCCAGTCATGAAGGAAGAAGATGGAGGATGTCCAAAGATATTAGAAATGTGGCATGGGACACTCAGACCTGGGTCACAGATATGGGGCTTGTGGCCAGGGGAGGAGGAAAGTCAAGGATGGTGAGGCAGCGACAGGCTTTGTGGTGGGATGCATGGGGAGAAGAAACTCAGTTTGGTGGCTGATGGCAAGAAGAGCCGTGGTGCTGATGTGATGCACAGGTACGAAAGCAAATGCAATTCTGGGATGTCTCAGGCAAGGTGTTTCCAGTGGAGAGAGAGAAGTGTTCATGCCATTGTGCTCTGCACCACTGAGTCCTCATTGGGAAAATGGCCAGTTCTTCCAGTCACTGCTTGTTGGGGAAAAATGGGCTCATCGGGAACCATGGCTTGGTAAGGCTCAGACAGCAAGCAAGGGGACAGAAACATGTCCCACATGTGAGGCAGAAAGAGCTTGGCTTGGTCACCCTAGTAAAAGGGAAACTGGGGGAATACGCAGGAAATATATCAGGGGATTAAATGTGAGGGAGAGGAAAGAGTTGCTCCAATCAAAGAGCAGCATTGGCACAAGAGCAAAGTGAGATAAAATAGCCATGATTAAATTTAGGCAGAAAATCAGTGACCATGAGAAGATCCATACTCTGGAAAAGCCTCCCAAAAAGGCTGGAAACTCATGGGAGACCAAGAAAAAAAAAAAAAAGAAAAAAATAGAGGAGATTATAAAAGAGATAAAATGAAGAGACATGCCAACTTAGTGGACAGAAATGGTCCCTTTCAACCCCATATTCCTGTGGCACTAAAAGGCCATGTAAAGAAAAATGTGGCTCTTTTTTTTGCACATATATACGTATATGCATGTGTGTATATATATACATGCACAGTGTTTGTGCAGATGGATTATCACCAATATAATCAAGGTCAAAGCCATCACGCACTCCCAGCCCTGGAATGTTATAGTGACAGAAAGCTGGCAATATGATTTAAGATGCTCCTGTGGTTTTTAGCAGACTTTTCTCTTTTGTCACGGGTTCAAAAACTGTCAGGAAACCTATGGCAACCGGCAGCCCGAAGAGCTGATAGACAAAAACAAACCTCTGGGTAAATGGTGTGGTTGGGAACAAAAGGTGAGAGCAGACTCCGCTGATTTTGGCAGGGGCAAAGATCCGGTGCAATGATGCTGGGAATCTTTTCTAGTTGCAGCTTGCCCACAAAAGCCACGGGAGAGGGCTACACCCAGATGGCAAGGAAATGCTGTGAGTAATTTGCCTCCTCTCCTCCGTGGGTTGAGTGGGCTGTAAACCCTCCTTGCTGCTGCTGAAGAGAGCGGCCTGGGGAGAGCCGCGTCCCGGCGTCCCCAACCCACAGAGTGATGGGCAAGGCCGGGTACCAGGGAGAAGGTTTGCCTGGAAGCAACGCACCTTTGTAGTCAGGTTTCTGTGCCCAGCAGAAGACCATGGCGAAACATCG
>NW_010546928.1:45596-53248 GCF_000687285.1 Phaethon lepturus
TGGGGCATTGGCAGATAAATCAGCACCAAGGGATGAACTGGGGGGTAATAAGGAAAATGACACAGGAGAGTAACAGTCTGTGCATGGTGTTCAAGCAAGCTGTCAAGACGACAATGAAAATATATTCACCAGGTTCCTAAAAGAGTACGGATGCATGTGGCAAAGGTTTTGAAGTGAGGGAATATTCAGTTTATGAAGAAAAGGGCAACCTACTAATTGAGTCACCAAGGGCAAATAAGTCACGGTGTAAACCCATGACGCCTGCGGTGAAGCTGCTGTTTATTGACAATGTCATTAACAGCGTATAAACGTTTAGTCTTCTGTTGGTCACTGGCTGACCTTGTGCTCAGACGTGTGATGCAATGACTGTCAGGTAGATCCTTCATCCGTGCATCCCCCATCCGTGTGCTCCTGCTGCATTTGCCTCAACTTTCCCAGCTCTCACTGTGGGCTGACACATTTCAAATCATCTTGCATTTGCCAATGGGTAGGAGAGCACACAGCCAGATGCCAGGAATGAAGTAACTTGTTGCACCACAATGACGTGCAAGCATGTCTGAGCTCCAGAAGAGGGACCTTTGGTACTCGTAACCAGAGGATCTGGACAAAGCACTTCTGCTCTTTTGTGTGGACCAAAAGGAACAAGCTCCCCCAAATGTAAGAACGATTAGCACAAGAACAAGTCCCACTGATGGTGGCACTTCAAAAAGTTGTATCAGTTCCAGCTGCTTGTTACTGGGCCATGAGAGGGCAAAAGGGCAGTGAAACTGCAGAAGAGTGTTCCCATGCAGAAGGGCAGACCTTTTTTCTGGCTTTGAGGAGCTAGTTAGTGTCGCTAGCTGTGGCACCAAGGAGTTGTTTGGTGAAGAGATGCGATCAGGGCCGTGCTGGAAGGCAGCCTGGTCTGGTTCAACCAAACGCACCATTAAGAAATACCCACAGCAAATTCTGCTCCCCGCTCTTGCTGCCTCATGTCCCAGGAGCTGTCTTGTCTCTGCTTGGCTCCTGGTCAAATTCCGACTCTCAAACCCTCCAGGTTTGGGCCCAGAAATCCAACATCATACACTCAATCCACCCTGGCTCCGTGCCCTTGGCCACAGCCCAGGACCAGCCATCTGGCAGAGTAGCCCACTGGTGATTCAGCCTTATATAAAACAGGAAAAGGCAGAGGAAGTGAATGACAGAGCATCAAGCAAGAACAGGAAAGAGTCAAGGTTGAGTCTAAGTCCCAGGATGGGCACAGAAACCCTCTGTAACGCTTGTATTGTTGTAAGATGTGACGTTCTGCTAAACAATGCCTTCAACTGCAAGCAGGTGTTTGGACAACAGGCAAAGAGTAGAAAGCAACCATCATCCCCTGAAGGAAGGTGACAACCTAGCAAGAAAGCAACTGGTGAAGCGCTCTACTGGGGCTGAAAGCCCCTGAACAGGTTGTCTCATTTCCAAAGGAGAGTTTGCACACCCAAGGACTGCATGGGATGTGCTGCTCTCCCATCCACGGCACTCTGGAAGAGGTCTGTAGAGAAGGATCAGGGGTCCTGAGGAACATCAAGTTGAACGTCACTCAGCTGTGTGCCCTTGCAAAGATGAAGTCTAACCACATGGTAGTTGCAGCAGCAGCAGCAGCACGGCCAGCAGGGCAAGGGAAATGATTTTCCGTGTGGTGTGGACTGTGTCGGTCTCCCCCCTTGTACAAACAAGAAAGCGGCAAAGAGCCACCTCCAAAGAGCGGCTTTGGAGCAGGTGATGTTTGAGCAGCGTCTGGGACCTGGGTTTGCTCAACATGGAGAAGAGGTGAGGGGGTGGATCTAGTTACTGTCCTGCACTACCTAAAGGGGGTTTACGGAGAAGATGAGACCAGTCCCCAGGGTCACACAGCCAAAGGGTGAGAGTCAACAGATGCAGCTTACAAGAAGGGGAAATTCAACTGAGCGTAAGAAAAAACTCTCCACGCTGGGGGTGGTCAGACACTGTGACAGAGGCCAAGACATTGAACTCAGGGGAGAAAGTACTATTCAAAAGAACTTTAGGAAGCCCTGTGATGTGACACTGCTGCCCAGGTGGTAGGTAAAGCAAGAGTAGCTCTGTCTTGCATGTGGATGCAGCCCATGGTGCCATGCCCTCAGGATGACCAGCAAAGTGGGAGGGGGACAACTGTGGACAATGGGAGTGGAAAATGGTTTTGGTTAAAATCTCCCTTTCAGGAGTGGGCAGATCTTACCAGTGATAGACGTTGGTTGTTCCTATTTGCACAGAAATAATAGAGCTGCAAGTGGAGTGAGTAAAAACCACCACCAAAACTTTCTTTCAAAAGTCAGTGCTTGTTTCATGGGGACACTCCTGAGATACAAATCATTTGCGTGGGAAGAGACATCAGGCAAAACAAAAAATGAGGAGAGTGGACAAGCCCATTTTCACAGCAGGCCACTCTACAAGAGTTTTTAGTATGGAAGTACCCTCTGGCAATGCAGGAAGCTCAATGTGTATCAGCACACACTTCCTAGGACTTTGCAGACAGCAGAAACTTAAGGGAGCACACTTGATGTTCCTCTAGGTCCCAGAAATAACTGTTAATACTGGCAAAAACTGAAACCAGATTTTACAGAAATTAACGTGCACATTAATTTAATTGCATGGGGTGTTTTTCCAGTGGACCGAAGTGCTGGGTGATGCCATAAGACCATGGAAGAAATTGCAGAATATCTTAGGGCACATGGGTAATCTAGTATGATCTTCTCAGATAATATACTTCAGCTTGTTTATCAAAGATAACGGTTCTTGCTCAACTTTTGGAGTTCATCCATAGCCAAGCAGGCAGTTTTGTGCAGATGTTTAAAAGAGTATTAGATTAAAATGAGCAAGATGCTTGCACTATTGTATTGCAAATTAATTGAGCCTGGTCCTCATCTGATGTCCTTGCTATGCGGACCAAGAGCTGCCTTGTGATTACTTGTGACATCTATTGCAGATCCTGATCCCCAAAATGCAGCGGAGTCATCTTTACTGGTTGGGTTTTTTTTGGGGTTTTTTTGGGTTTTTTTTGGTTTTTTTGGTTTTTTTGGTTTTTTTTTTTTGATTGTGAGCAATGCCTGAGATTTTATTTCTTTTGAGAGGAATTTTAAAAAGAACGGATGGAACAAACCCTCTATTCTTCTTCCTGGGGTTTTAACTAGAGGGGTCTAAAAAATTATGTGGGTTCTTTAATCAAAAAAGGGAAAAGAAAGAGGCAAGGGATCCGTTTCAAACAGTAATGTCTGTTTGATATTTAGCCCATCTAAAACAAGAGAAATTTAAAGATTAATGGATCTTAAGAGCAGATCACCTCAGCAAGCTGGCTACAGAGATGGGGAACCCAAAACGTATACAAAGGGATTAAATCAAATGCAGAGAAAAAATTAACTTAATTATTCTGAAACTGAAGTTCACGTGGGAAAAAAGCATTGAACTGGGAGAGGACAGACTTTGGTCGGGAGGAGGTATGTGAAAGGCTGAGCACCTCATTAGTGCATCTAGCTCCTCAACTCAAGATCTTTCTGCTCTTCCCCAAGACTGCAGATCCAAATTCAGCAACCCATTTGGTTTTTCACTTACGTAGGCCAAAATGCGAGAGCTTTTATTTTACAGAAACATAAAATGGGAGTTAAGCGCACAGTTCTCCAGGTCTGAAGCACTTTGTCCCTGGGTGTGGGTTAGCCCTGCCTCCAAGCACAGGCTGAACCATCCCAAAAATTGGATTTCTTTGCCACCACACACGCAGACAGATACGGTCCTGCTCCTGCGAGCTGCCGACTCGTGAACTTGAGGCCAGGCAAAAACACCGCAGACCTCTCCGCCTCGTCCTGCAACATGCAGATCTTCCACGCGCTCTTCCTCTTCTAAACGAGTTTTCTAATATCCTTCGTCCCCCCTTCCCCAGGGGAGGGAAGTGGGGAAGGGTTTATTTATTTAGACTGCTTTACTGCCTGATCAGAATTACCCGTCTGAGAGGGGGATTTGAATGGCACCTTATCTGGGGTCTTTCTCCCTCTCTTTAATGCTTGAAATCAGAAGATTTGCTGCTTTTTTTTTTTTTTTAATTACAATGGAAATAGAAAAGGATTGAACAGTAAAGTTAAAAAAAATTTTAAAAAAAAACTTTAAAAGTACAATGCGAATGAAAAATGATGGTTTTACTCTTTGCCTTAAAGTAAAATAGCTTTTATCTTTTTTCCCCCTTACAACAGCCTCCTCTACCTAGATAATGCATTTGGTTAGATTTATTTGCTCAGCCCAGAAAACTTGACACTAAGGGGATTATTTAGTTTTAGATTCGCTGTAGTCCATAGTAATAGCCAACAGGGAAAGGAATGAAGCAGCGATATTAGCGGGAAGATGGGAGGGGAGGGTGGACGGGGGAGGGGGTGGCAGGGACTGCAGCTAAGCAAAACTGCTTGCATAAACACCATTAAGAAGATTTAGACATTGCTTTTCTTATCATCAGCACTCCTGGAAGAAATAAAAAAAAAAAAAAAAAGAGAGAGAGAGAAAGGAGAAAGGAAAAGGGACAGGCCCTGACTTGCTGTGCATGCGTTTCCATCAAGGTTCAATAGAAAAATAAAACCAGCCCAGGGTCCGTCTGCAGCAATTCTGCCGACCTTTCCAAGTTACCCCATCACGGTCCGAAGGAGACATTTGTTCCACATGTTAAGAGGAGGAAGGAGCAAATCCAAAGAGGAGGAAACACACAGTTTCTGCACACAGACTTGGGCAATTTTATACATATCCATGAGAGCACATTTATTTTTCTGTAAAACGCTTGAATTTTCTTTGTGCACTACCAAGAAGTAGAATGCACACAGGAGGGAGAGGGTCATGCGAGCTAGACATCAAACTTTAAGCCGTTGGCAGCCTGACTTTTGGAAACCGCGTCCCAGATTCGCCGGCCGCTGACTCCATGGAAGGACACAGCAATTGCAAGGAGCGTTGAATGAGGGACAGGCAGAAGAAGACTCTGGGAACTGTTGATCAGCTGAAGGCAATGTGTAGGAAATCACGAGTGCTACAAGTGCTTTCCGAGGGTCTAGAGCAGGCCACCAAGCAGCAGTTGTCCCTTCAGAGTGCAGGTGCCCCCCCGGCTGGTATTTGCTGGTGCCATTCTCACAATGTGGCTCACATCCAGCCAGGGAGGGAGGGACATCCAACCGCCGGTCTTGCCTAGGAACGTGAGGTCAAAAAGTCCCGCCATCGCTGGTTATGACAACCTCTAAGCCTGTTAAGAGAGCATCTCAGGAGAGCAGATATTAAATAAAAAGGTTATTCATTGAACACGATGAATGAACAGATGAGCAGATGCTCAGCCATCTGGTCTATTGATGAGGACACCATGAGCAGGTCTGAGAGCTTCCTTGTGAGAACATGACATGTCCTAGAGAAGGGATGGGACTGGCTGGCAACTTAAGTGCTTGGGTGACCCAGTTATTTAGCCTCCTTCTCCCTGCTCCTGCTGGAAGGAGGCACAAGCACTCCTGCTGCACTAAGCTCTGCCGCACCGGTGTATTTCCTTGCACCGTTGTGAAGAGCATTACTGCCGAAAGACCTGAGTCAGCACATCTCGGCTGCTAAAGCATCCACAGGAAGGGAACGTGGATGCTATTTTAGAAGTTATAATGCTCTGAATTTTAAACAAAACATCCAGTGCTATGGAAGAGGCATAAAACATCATGCTTCAGGGCACAAAAATCTTCCTGTTACTGGGGATTAGGAGGAAAGTGTCCTTGGAGGCAAGTATTGTAGAGCTGGCAGTGAGGAGACTTCTTGCCCTTTACTCTGTGCAAGCTGGATGGAAAATGCAAATTCTGTTTGATGGGGAATTCTGTGGCTTTGGCCTTTATTCCACATTGGCATGAGACAAAGACCTTGCAAATTCTTCATCAGAAGAGAACCTACATGTCTCGAAAAAGGCACACATAAGAAGGAAGAAGCAACCGTGTAGGATAGAGGAAATTCAGGTTCAGTTGACTAATCCATGCCACACAGAAGGAATTGCCATATTCCAGGTGGCTGCTTTAATCAGTGGGTGACAGATTAACTAAATTAACTCTAGATGCAAGAGTTAACTCAAGAGCTGACTTCTCCACTATATTTATGCAGATATACGTCACCTTGGCAGGTAGATCATTTGATTATTTGACAGTCAGCTTGCGCCTCTTCACTTCCACTTGGCTTCCAAAGGAAGTATGTGAAGCAAAGAGAAGAAACTGGGGAGTAGAGTGTGAAGTTATTCTGGGACCTGTGCTCATTGTGAAAAGGATAGAAGAGGAAGCCCAGGGGAAACACAATTTGTTAATTTTTCCATGTGGGAAATAACTCCCTTCCATGCTGATAATGTTCATAAGAACTTAACAGGTATTGGACCAAAACGAATGGAACGTTTCCTTCCTTGAACTTCCAAATATTCCTGCTATTCCACCCATCACCCTCATCCCACCTTGGCCCTTCTATATGTATAGAAAATGCTGTGCCCCCAAAACAACAACAAAAGGTTTGTGACTGGGTAAGGGGAGAAGAATGTGCCCCAGTTCATTGGCATCCTCTGTTCTTTGCAACTCACCTTGATCTGGTGATGCCAGCCTTATTTTGGAGAAAAGGCATTCCAGACCCGGCTTGATGAAGTCCTGCGCCTCGCCAAGGTTCTCAGAAAGGAGGGGAAAGCAGGAGAGTGACCTGGGTGCCCAGAGGTTGCTCGTGACCAGCACAGTCAGTAAGTAAGGAGTAAGTACAGTCCCAGTCCACTGGTGTTATTCTCCCTGTGCGAGGGAGACGAGAGCATCAGCATTGTCTTAGAAAATGCCCAAATCACTTCCTTTTTTCCTAGAAGCATCATTTCCATCTTGCCTGACTTGAACTTCAAGCCAGCTGTTTTTCACCCAGGAGCTTCTCTCTCGCAGGGGTAGTGACATGGTGTGACAGTGCCTGTTGTGTCTGTGGAGAAGACGTAAAGCTGGGGGCCAACAGCTGACCCATAACGCAAGAGCCCCTGGTCTTTGTTATCCCCTCCCAGCGCTGAGTTCCGTGCCTATGCTACAAGACCAGCTCTTCTTCCACAACGTGATATTGTGTCTGTGGGGAAGGGGTTATTTCTTTTTTTCTAGAGCAGCTGTTTTCAGTTCCCAGCTAATGTTGCTCTTTGTTTCAAGTGCCTTTTCTCTGTTTCTCAGCACAGCTGTCTTCTGTCGAGCCAGCCTTCAGAAAAAGCCCATCCCTGAGCCGATGATGTATTCAGCTGCTTTTCACCATGACTAAAGTCTTCTGCACCTACAGCATGAATTTTTCTCACTTGCCATCGAGGACTGCGCCATTGCAACAGATCCCAGAGTGGACGTGCAGAACACCTTTATTTAGTAAGATTCTTGAGCTGTAATATGAAAAAAAAAAAGAGAGAGGAACAACACATGTCCTTGTAGTCGCTAAGAGTGGAAGACACCGGGGGAATAAAATCTGGGTCTGGGCTGAGGATACACCATGACAGCCAGGCAGGGCTGGCATGTGATCAGGATAGTTGGGAACGGGCCACTGCAGGCAGGTCTTAGCTGTAACTACAGCCATCATCCCTGCTCAGATGACAAGGACAGACCCGGATCGCAGCAAAGGGATGGGACATCCTGCTTAAATGT
>NW_010546928.1:53261-83343 GCF_000687285.1 Phaethon lepturus
CCGTCTCAATCCACCGCCGACGTAGCATATCACTCAAACTATGTGGTGGACCTTCTTTTGCTGTGCTGTAGGCATATGCTTTTGTCTTCAGGGTAAGTGGGACACTTGTCAAGACTGTCTGTCTAGTCTCCAAATGTGTGATGAAGAGACCTAGCACAGGCTTGGGGATGGGAGTCAAGTGCACCTGACTATGGGCAGCTGGTTATCTCTCCAAAATGAGGACCAGCTTCACAGATTATGGACACACAGCTGAGTTTTGTCATCCTGTTTTGGTTCAAATTCAACCCAGTGCTGCCCAACAGCTGACCTGGCTGTAGAGTTCAGCCTGCTGTTTCCTATCCCTGTTGCCTGTGTTAAAGGCAGGAGTGTTTTAGATGGAGTATCTCCAAGTGGGCTTGCAATCCCTTTAGTCCTTGGACCCTCTCTGTGTAAGATGCACTGGGCTTATTAGTTTCTCTTTTTTTTCTATCAGGGCAGAACTTGTCATGAGGGCCATATCAGAGTTCACGTTGATGTTTCATTGACTTATTTCCTCTTAGCTACAGAACAGCAGCTGGTGGAAAATTAATTTTGTAGCATACATTTACAAGTTAATTGCAGTTTCACTGGTAGGTGGGAAACCTGCATTTGATAAATAAGAGAAGGAGGCACCAGAACGTGCTTTCCCTGTCTGGCCTCAGCTCTGGGGTTCTTGCCTCACTGCAGTTATCCCTGTCTGCTACAAAGCGGGTCAGGGTCTCGCTGTGCTGAGCAAGCACACAGTAAGTGACAGTCGCTGCCTCTGAAAGTGCGCAGTTTCCAGCTCTCCTGGTAAGGACAGAGCAGATTTGTTTGCTCCTAGATTATCCCAGTTCTGATTTTTATTTCCGGGGCTTTCTCGATAGGTGTCATAGGCAGATGTTTCAGCCAGGCTTGGAATGTTCCTTGGATCTGAGAGGAAATCCTCAGATGGTCTACTTTTCCTCTGAGAAATGCCTTTTCTTCGAAGGTCCTGATTGCTGTTTCACAATTACCTGCCTCTTTTTTTTCTTAGTGAGTTGCTTCAGTGATGTTTTTTCTTGATGGGCTTCAATGCGATGGCTTTCAGATGCAATGAGGAATGAATGAGTTGAAAGCAGAAGATGTCAAGCAATGGGTAAATGATGAGGGGAAGGAATTTAATGCTCAGAATCACAGGAAATGAAAACCAGCTCCATTCATCTGCAAACAACAAATAACTTGCACTCCAGCAAGCAGTTTGTCTTGTATTCCGGTTCACACCTGCAGCGGGGGCAAGAAGGGAAAGTACTAAACCCCATTATCCTCAGAGTAAGAGATCAGAGGAAGGCAGAAATTAGACGATTTCCATATAGACGAAGCAGCAGAACACAATTTTGGCACGTTTCAACCATCTGCAAGAGACTTCAGAGCTCTGAAAGCCGCTGTGAAAGCTGTCAGCTGGGCTATAAAATGCAGAACCTAGATAGCCAAGACAGGTTGTGAACAAAGCAATGGGGAAAAGCGTCAAAGGAGGACGAAACACCCTTTGCTGGTCAGGCACTGCTTTCACATACTGCGTGCTCCCAGCATGCCAGGGATGAGAAGGCATGAAGGAGATCTGTCGGGGGAGCGGACTCCAGCACAGGCATGTACCAGAGCCTGTGCCCGGGCGTGAGTAGGGTTCAAGGGCATGTCACCAGCAAGACCCAGTTGCAAGTTATTTGGATAATCTCAGTGGGTTTAACCTATGCAGGCTTTGCCCAGTTGCTGACACAAGCGTCCTTTTTTGGGCTTTGTTTTATGTCTATCTTGGCTTTTTGAGCATGTGTTTAATCTCACACACAGATAACCTCCCAGTGTTTGAGAAGGCTTTGAATGTGTGAAGCAGAGGCTCTACCACCCATCTAAAACCACTGTCTGGTTGGGTCAGGGCTGTCTTCCACCGTGTACACAGCATGTTTCTGAGCTGCACACTGATAATTTGGTAACAACAGGAAGAGAAGTGCCACAAGATTCATACTGATTTTTACATATTGTTTTGCACAAATACCTATTTTATTTATGTATTTGTGAGTACATGGAGGCATACAAATATATGTTCCAGCTTTAATCTGTGCTGTCATGGATTTTATGGGCTTTGACTGGACAAATACTCTTTCCAGAACACCTGAGTTACTGATGTGAATAAGACCATCTGCGCCTGTAAATGTTTGGCATATTGGGCAACGTGAACTCAACATTGGGATTGTCATTAACCTGTATTTCCTTCACCGTGTAAACCTGGAGGGTGGAGAGGAAAAGCTGCCTTAAGGATGCTACTCTAGGGATGAAGAGGTATGAGTTCACTGCCAACATTTCCGTCTTCAAATGGTGCCAACAACTCCTATGGACTGGTCTCCGTGGTGCCCTAAGTATTGTACTGAGGGGACATGGCAGAGTAGAAGACAGTCAGTGTCAGTGTAGCATGGAGAACAGTACCTCTGTAGCCTTATGGCTATGAGCATGAGCAGAGGAGCAGATCAGAAGTCCACCCACTCTATCCTTCTGTACAAAACTCTTTTTAGCAGAATTTTTTTCCGCAACAACTCTAAACCCCCATGCTTTCAGCACAAACATCTTGGGACAAGTAGTGCCCAGCTGTGTGATGTGAAGAACCACCTATTTTGTTTCCAGTGTGCCACTTGCTAGATTCCTTTGATACCCTCCTGAAGTCTTGTACTGGAAGAGGCTGTCTGTCCAAACTGCATCTGATTTTATAGTCTTGAGTTGTGTCTCCTTCAGTCCCCCCCTTCCAGCCTGAAAACTAACCTAGAGGTGCAGACATACTGCCAGAAGAGCTGAGAAGGCTGGTGTTAAAGAAGGATCACTAGATAATTTTTCAAATGTACATGCAATGATAAGGAGCAGACCAGCCGCTGCCACATTCTCCATCCGTTACCTTGGGCAAACCATTTAAACCTTCCGTACCCCAGCTCTTCTTCTGTGACATAGGGTAATACCTCCGCTCTCATCACGGCTATTTAGCGCCTCGGGACGCAATAGTCTTTTGCTATTTCTATGCAGAGTACCTTCTGCCACAATTATTGTCATGTAGACAACAGAGTAAGACAGAGCTGGGCTCTGTGGGCATTTCAGTATTTTCCCTTGGGGGTCACGCCTTTTGAACAGCCCCTCTTAATCCACCTGAGTCAGGTTAGGGCTTTCTCCGCCCCACCAGATAGTACTCCCTAAAATTGTTTTAGCAATGGTAAAGCAAAAGAGGAAAAAAATAAATCTGTAACAAAACCCCTTTGACATTTTGCAGCAAAGGTATTAATATTCTCAGCTATTGTTCCCCATCTGCCAATAACGTAAAGTTTAAAGGCGAAAGGGGTGGGCAGCGGGGGCAGAGAAATCAAAGCAGACCATTAGGCTGAATGGTTATCTAGGCGGTTTGCTCTAGGCAAACAGTTAATCCAGACCTGGGAGAGAGCACTGGTAGTTAAAGCCCTTTAATGGCCTAAGTCCTATGATAATTAGTCCTGCCCTGGAGGTAGCTAAGTGAGCCACTCCAGCCTGAAATGGAGCTCATCCACTGCTGAGGCCATAATCCTCTGTGCACAATGAAAGCTGAACTAATTCACTGAGTAAACACTTTCTCAGTTACTTACACGCTGTCTTCTTTCAGCCTGACACCAAATAGATTCACTTCCAAGAGCTGGAAAGAAAATCAACTTTTTTTTTCTTTTCTTTTCTTTTTTTTTTAAGCAACTGATCTTGGTTGAAATGCATTTGGATTTAGTATCCAGGCTATAACCTGGACAGATATCATCTCCTTTCTCCTGGCATCACACAGCAGCTCCTTTATTTTAGTCCATTACAATGGCAGAGAGCAGAAAGGCATTTCCCCATCTATTACCTGCTCCTTTCTCCTGCCTCTTTCTCTGAAAAGGCATGTGCTGGAGAAGAGCACGAAGGCTTGTGTGAAGCTCATACTGAAATTCATGCCTCTTTCAAACATTGCGTTCCGTGCTCTCAGCTCACCCAAAGACTGAAGGTGGGGAACTTGGCATGGAGGAAGAGCAAATTGAAGTAGCAAAGAAGGAAACACCAAATATCTTCAGCTGTTGCAGATGACACCAGCTTTTCCTACTTTTTCTTCTTTTCGTTTTAATTAAGAAACAGAAATGTACCTGCCTTAGCACGTTATCCTTTCTATGTGCTCTGTGTAAAGACGTGCTGTGGGTGCCTGGTCTTCTCTGGGTGCATTTCACACTCATGTCTTCTTTCCAGCTGCCTCCAGCGCTATCTTGGTTCTGGAACCACCTGCAAGACCCAGCTCTAAGCACCCTCCGTGCCCCACCAAAAGGTGGGGAAAGGAAGCGAGCAAGTGGTGGTGGCTCTGCGTGCAGGACCACGCACTATCACTCGGGGTAGATCTACCCCTGGGGTCTCCTGCCCTGCAACAACACACTGAGAGCACTGGTGTGTCCGTTGAATGACGCTGCAGATATCCCTGGGCCATTGACTCCAGTAATTGTCCCCTCTGATGCCTGCATGTGTTTGGGAGAAGGGGGCTGAAGACCTACCAGTGTAAGCAATCCTCTGACTCGCCAAATCACCAGCACCCGATGAGGTACGATCAGAACACACACGACAAAAGAGACAGGGGACTTCTATGACACAGACATGAGTGGGGTTGTGAAGTTCATGGTGTTATCATCTTTTGTTCTTCTCACAACTTGTCCTATCTCCCTTAAAGCCCCAGATCCTGGACTCATGTGAATACACCAAACTCAACACCATCTGATTGTGAATACCTGCCTGAAAACCCAAATCTTTACTGGTTTTAGACCTAGGAGGCAAGTGAATTATACTTCAAAGATGGGGTTATCTCATTGCCTTTAGAGGTCAACAGAGTACTTGTTTACACCTGAACTCTTTGTTTAGGGTCACGTTAGAGTCTACAGCAGGAAATGGACATTTCTGGATGACAGTCCATCCCATCTCAAGATGGTCAGATGAATTGTACTCCATGAAAACTTGTTCATCTCCTGGAACATGGGCTGGAATATGAGCTTGGACTCCCCAGTTCAGCTATTGACACTGTCAGTACTCAAAGGCAGGTGAGAGAAATCCCACTACGAACGTCGTGTTGTGGTTGTTTTAAAGAAAATGACATGGGTTTTGGGGCTTTGATACGTGTCTGGCACCACCTCTCTGCAAGTTTTAGTCAAGACGTAGCTGCAAATGACTGCCTGTTTTTGTGATTCACTCTCCACCCCTCAAAAGGCTCCCTTGGATGCTGCCTGGAGATCTTCCATCCCACTGGCCAGGGTTTGTCTGACTGTCAGGAAACTGCAAGCATCTTTTCTTAGGCCAAGCAAAAACGCGTTTTGTGTGTGTTCTCTTTACACAAGGACCTCAATATTTCTGTACGTCAGAGGCGGTTTTGGACCTCGAATATAAGAAAGATTTCATTTGTTTTTTCTTCCAAAATCCCTTTCCCAAAGAGGGATTTTTGATGGTACTTGCTGGCCTTCAGTGGTACAGAGGAAAAGAGAAAGGCAGCTCTATCTCGCCTCGATAAAAGAAAAAAAAATCGAATCCTGATCTAATTTTGTACTTCTAAAAAGGAAAGACAGACATTAAAGGATCTGCCAAAGAGAAGAGTCTCATAATCAAAGGCGAAAAACAATAGACTTTGTTTATTGGATATGGAAATACACCAAATTCATTATCGGCTAGAATCTGGCCTGGGAAAAGAAATCTCAGCAAAAAATATAATGAAAACTTCATCAATGGTCTCTGTGGTCTGCCAGCAGTATTAGTTTTATGAAGACCAAGTCATGGCCCACAAGTTGGTGAGAACAGGCCAGCAAGGGAGTGGAAGGGAGGGTTCAGGCAGGGTTCAGCCCAATCTTTGGGGTGTGCGAGGCAGCCCACTGGTTTATCCCTTACTGGTGGCTGGGTTTGCTGGCGGGTCACTCGCCGTGTGAATGATGGAGAAGAGCAAGCCAGACAGCTTTCCTTTGCTCCCAGGCCATCAGCGAAGCATGTCCTGTCTTTAGGATCCCAGCCCCAAGAAAACATGTAGGACCAGTGCCAGCTGGAAGACCCAAGGACCTGAAAGCAGAAGTTGCTCCTCTCTGTCATCTACACTAGGGTGGACACCCCTGGCTCCCTGGCTTAGGTCACCCTGTGAGGCACGGTGTGTTGAACTGGTCAGTGCTTGGGTGCTTTGAGAGCGGCCACGGGGTCCAGCTTGGTCCTCAGTAAAGCAGTGAAGGGCAGAGAACAGGAAAAATGGTCTCCAGACCTCTTCAACTGAGTTGACTGATGAGAGGGGCAAGGCATGCAGGTCTGTTTTATGAATGCTCTCATGGCATAAAACATGTTGGTGAGTGGTATTACTAGTGTTGCTTGGAGCTAGGAGGGAAAAAAAAGAATCATTCTGAAGTGTATGTTCAGAGATTATTTTTTTTCTTATGCAGGGAAAATAGAAACAAAATGGAGGGGAAAAAGGGAAGAAAACACACCCTTTTCTGCATCAGCAGCTGCTTCTGTCTCCAGGCCCTATGGCAATGATACCTCAACCCACCCATTCAGCAGTCCATTATCACTTCCCTCCTTCCATTATTCCCCTTCAACCTTATCAGACGTAAGCATCATCTCAGAGGCTCCAACTGGAGCCTTGTAATTGTCCCTGGTTAGAGCTCGATAGCACCTTGAACCGCCAGAGTAATCTCTGCTTTTAAAAAAAAAAGGTCTCCGCAAGGAGACGATGCTAGAATTTGCCTGTGGCTATGCAGGATCTTTAATAGCGAACTCTTTTCTCTCTCCCTCTCTCTCTCTCGCACACACATATGCTCACAGATAAATGGAAAAATTCTTTTTTTATTATTATTTATTTATCCTCAGCCTTTTTAGACTGCCTGTTAGGCAATGATCACAATATTTATTACGGGGGTTTGCAATATTATTTATTAGCTCCTGAGGGCACATGGTGGAAGTAGTGGGTGGAGAAAGTATAATAATAATAGACAGAAGTATCTCTGCGGGAGAGGAATGGAAATGGCATTTTCATGGGCATCTTGGTGTGAGGAAGGACTTCAAGGGACTGACTCTTTCTTCTTGCATCTAGGCAAGGTCTAGGACAGGGCACCATGAGTGCCAAGTGTTTCTTAGTTAGGAAAGGAGCCTTTATTTATTTTATGCTGGGAAGGGAATGAGCAAACGATGCAAAGTCCAGTTCAAAGAGCAGGTGAGGAGGATCTCGGCATTGCTTTGCCATACAAGTCCCACCAGCATCTATAAGATAGACCCGGCTCATAGCCCAGACAGCACACAAAAATGGAAGAAGAGGCACAAATCTGCACTCACGGACTAAACCCTCCCTTTAGTGAAGACCTACCTCAGGAAACTGAAGGGTGGTGGTGGTGGGTTATTCCTTAAATTTATTGTTTCTTTCTAATAAACAAGACCAAGCTTTCTGGTGACGTGTACCTCCTCCACTGGCCTCCTCTAGATTCTCATGTTCCTGCCCCAAAATTGACTCTCAGGCTGCATTTTTCAGCTTTCTGTTTACAAAATGTCATCTGAAAATTGCTGCCCGTCATTTAGTTGCAGACCTTACACTTGGATGCCCATATCTGTGAGTTTCCATGAAATCTTCATTGTTATCTGGCCTTTTATTCCTCATGCTTACACCTGGTAGAAAACCCTTGCTGCTTTTTCCTTTAAAGGAGATTGCAGAGGGGAAAATGAATTAGTGACAGTTGTTGCTTTATGATGTATATCTGGAAGATGAAGGAGTTAAAAAAAAAAAAGAGAAATCATTGAATTCTGAAGGTGCTTTTGCACATTTTAACGTTAGACATTGTGGACAAGTTATTTTTTCCTGTAAGTCACTCCAGAACATTATGGAAGATGGCAGTTTGCATCATTAGCCACAATTTGCAAGGGAAAGGGCCAAATTACGGAGTGGTTATTTGTTGAATCTGGTACAGAGGTTCCACCACCTCAGAGAAACGACATGACTCTTTGAAAATGCTGTGTAACAAATTATCCACAGGCAGGTATAAAATTCCTCTTCTTTCCCCTTCAAGCAGGGCCCACCGAGCCACAACAGAGGCGTCACAAGAACGCATCAGTTGCACTGTTTCCAATGCATTCGTAAGAGAGCAAGACCATGAGTTGTGATCACATTGGTGCTAAGCCTACCCAGAAGGGATAGAGGAGCGCTGCAGCATGGAAAGGATGGGAACCACAGCACTTCTGAGGACGTGCCTCAACCCGTTGGAGAAGAGAAGGCATGTTCCTGAATACACCCATTCCATAAATACATGTTGGGTAACTAACTGCCTTCCTCTTGTTAAGCACCTTCAGTTTAAAAAGATTTATGTGTGTCCCTTCTCCTGGCACGGTTGGTGCCAGCACCAGCCATCTTGTGGTCATCTCTTGGGCATAGGGTTTGGTGATAATGGTGGGGCTCACACCAGCCCCTGTTGTACCCTACAGCCTAGCTAGAGGTTAAGCTCAGTCAAAACCAGCAAAGCCAACTGAGGTTCACAGAGTTTTGCATTCAAATGGAAGAGCTGGATCTATACAGCTGACCATAAAAGTGACAAGACCTCTATATAAATCAGTCTCTTGTATTCCTAATGCAAAGAAAAGATGCGTAGACAAACACCATTTCCCCCCCCCCTTAGAACTTATTGGCATGCCTTGTGATTATGTTTCAGGATTTGTAAATCTGTTTTAGGATTTGTAAATCTATTTCCTGACTTCTAAGCCAATCGAAAGTTTCAGAAGTTAGTCAAGAGATTTAAATCTGATGCGAAAAGCCATGGTTTGTAAATCAAACTGCAGTTCTTAGGTTAGCTGAGAGGATTTATGAATCTGGATGGAGATATCTAAATCTGGTTTATAAAAATACTGATTTATAAATAAAACCCCAAAGAATGGCTCAGCTCCCAGCAGGTGATGAGTCAGGAGGTGCAAAATGACTGTGACATGGACACCCAGCGCTGTCTATTGCGGAGACTCCACACCATCCATCAACAATCCTGGATTTGCCTTTCAATAAAAAATAAAAGCTCAGGGCCTCTGCGTCACACCCACTACAATGCCGAAGCGTTTGGGTGCTGGCCATCAGAGAGAAGTTGCCTTCCAGCTCTTCTCCAGACCCAGGTGAGGCCACCGGGACCACCTCGCTGGCACAGGGGTGAGTGCCGCCACCTCCCCGCGCTAGCACAGGAAGCCCTACGTCCTCCTTACTAGCCCCTTAGCACCCCAATTTCCACCGAGGCCAGGGGTGACTGCCCGTGAAATGCTGTGCGGCTTCAAAAGTTTTATGGTATAAAAGTGTCTCTTATGTAAAAAAAGAGAAAAAAAAGGGGGGGGGAGAAATCAAATTTCTACAGTTCTGAAACTTTTTTTTAAAGCATTTAAATTTTAAGCTGGGGATTTATAAATGGGCTATTAAAGTTTAAGAGTTTCATTATAGTTTTTTTTAAAATCATAATTACTTTAGGTAGGGGAGGAGGGATAGATCTACTTTATTCCTAGTGGAAACTATACATATATATGAAGTATCTATATAAAAGATGGAACTGAGCTTATATTAATACAGTTTAACTGATATTCAATAACTTCACCCTCCCTCTTTCCTATTGTCCATATTTAAATACTTCAAAAAGAATTCTAATCAAGTGGAAATTAATAGGGGAGGAAAGACTGGGGTAGCAGGAGAGGGCTCTAATCCCACTCTCTCTTAATATTTCAAAGTCTCTTTTATTTTCCTAATAAAAAAAGAGAGAGCGAGAGGGAGAAAGTGGAATTAATCCAGTGCTCTGAACTGTCCTCTCGTCTCACTGATTTAAATAAAATCCAAGAGCACATGACACCAGAAGGCCATTCCTGGACACGTGCCAGGGTGGGCTCTCATGTCCCAACTTTCCCTCCCCGCCTTCCCCAGGATGTAGTGGCCCTTCCCGCTCCCCACCGGCAGGTTGGGCGCGACACCCAAAACCAGCGAGGGGCTGCTCGCCTTCCTGAGGGTGTTGGGGTGTCCTCCATCCCCACTCTGTCCCCTCTGCCATGAGGGCAGCCTCATTTTGCTGGTGGGATTTGGTGCAAGGCATGGTGGAGCCCCTGTGCACCTGGACCCCCAAGGACCCCCAGCTCACCCCTGCACCCGAAGGTCTTGCACCCATGGGAACCTTCCCTGCAGGACCCAGTGATGATGGTGGAGCAATGCTGGGGTTAGGTCGGGACAGGGCTGAGCGTGAACCGGAGGAGAGAGAAGCTCATGGTGGAACTTCCCGTGGCAAAGACGGAGGAAATCAGATGTTCTGCACCAGTTTGCCTTGATTTCTCTGTTGCTGGTGCACTCAGCTGCTCGCTGAGGATGGAGGAGCAAACCCTGCACGGTTCCTCCTTGCAGCCCGCACGCTCCTGAGCCGAGCCTCTGGGTTTAAAACAGACACCCTGCCTGGCGTAGGGCGTGCCCAGCCTTGGGAAGTTATTTAAGCTTTAAGTATTGTGCAAAAACTGCAGGCAGCCTTGTTAAACCGCGCAGAGCGGAAGAACAGAATGTTTTCAGCTGAGCCGTAAATAACCGTTTTATTAACCAAACAGCGCACACTAGATGGCATACCACTCCTTGGCTACTGCTCTTGCCTTATATTGTTGTTATTATACTTAAGACAGCATCCGAATTTGGGCAGTATTTTCCTAATGCAGGTAAGACTCCATCCTCCTGCACGCGGGTGGGTGCCTACCTGATCAGCGCACACCCAAAATCAAAGTTCAGCCTGGCGGAGATGACAAATCTCACTTGAACCGAAAGCAGGAGTAACCCGTCCTTCTGAGCCTGCTTTTTCTCCACCCGTGATGCCACGCAGGGTGATCAGATCTCATCCATGGAGAGCCCTTTCCTTCCTCCCGGTTTGTTGTGGAGGCGCGTTTAGTCGCTGCGGCTCTGCCGGCGAGAAGGAGATGTCAGGACCAAGGTGCATCCCGGAGGCTGCAGCAGGCAGCAACCGTAGCAACATGGGATGAGATGGCAGGGTCCTTCTTTGAGAAGATACCTTGTAAAGCTTTCATTTCAGCTTACCGATCTGGTTAACTGAGAGTCATTTAAACGAAGCGTTTCCCTAAACACTTTATTGTGGCTTTTTAATTTTTTTTCTTTAAATTTTGGAAGCTTTCCGTTGGAAAAAAGCTGTCTTCTAGATTTCCCAATCTCATTATGCAGGAAGAAACACGCATTATATACAATATTAAGCTTCAAGGCTTAACGTACTATATACAATGATGACCACGCAGTCTTATTTTACCTTTTAAATTGCTGAACAAATAATAACTTGTGCAAGAAACACACAAATCTGGGCAAGTGTCTTCATTCAGCTACTCTAGAATTTAACAGAAAAGCAAATGAGAAGAAAAAAATCTACAGTTTCAAAGCATTTCAAGACAAATGATGGCACTAAGAAACAGTCATGCTAAAGAAGATACGAATTAAGATGACAAGGATAAAGAATTTTCTGTACGTTTCTAAGCCTTCAGTTTCTTAGAAATTCAAGCAGCAAAACAAAAAAGAAAATGATACCTACTCCAAACCCACCAAGGACAAGAAGTTTGAAATAATGTTATATTTCTGTCTGTAATACCTTCTTGTGCCTGGTTAGAAATGCATGCTGCCTCTGCCCAGAGCTAATAACCAATTATTACCTACAGTGACCCAGTTGGGCACTCAGGGGAGGGAAATCATACCCAAGGTGTTGGTAGGAAATATAAGCACAGGGCTGAAAATAATAAGAGAGATTCAAATTCGTGAGGGTTTTACTAACAGCACATCGAGAAGAAAATTATTGCAGAGCCTGCCTACCTTATGAGAACAAGAAACAGTGGGGCCGTGATGTTTGCAAGACACTGGTGGACTTGGGGGTGGGCAGCCAACGGGACCAGAAGTTAATACCCATCACACGGCCGCAAAGAGACCTGAAAAAGCTGGCTGCCTTCACAAAACGTTATTGCCGAGGAAGAGGGGAGGTGACCAGCCACCTTCACCGCGGGTGGGACGGGGACGGCCCCGGGTGGCAAATGCAGTCAGATGCCTCCTTCCCATTCTGCTCTGCACCCACCCCCTGGGGCGGGCGTCAGGGCCATTTTTTAATGGAAAAAGTGGTTATTGAAAATGTTTGGGGTGAGGTTTTTTTTTTTTTGGTTTGTTTCTTTGTGGCAGCCATCTAATTCTGTCTTCGGTACCTTACGGAAGACCTGCTACATGTGCTTTGTTACCCTGTTCTTCCCTGATGACCAACCTCTCCACCTGGATAAAGGCAGCGTGGGGTAAGAGATCCCACGGCTCTGGACCCACGGAGGGAACGGCACGTGAACGGCAGCCCTTGCACGGCTCTCCCGCAACGGGATCCCTCACTGCCTCAAGGGCTTGTCGCCTCTCAGCGCCTACAAATGCTCCCAGCTGACTTGCTCAGATGTGACGCCTTAACCTCCGGTGACACCAAAGCCACCTGCAAAGCACAGCCCTTCAGGTCAGATCTTTTTTCAGCTCTTGCTGGTCTGCGGCAAAGCACCAGCTCTGCCAAAAAGAAAATGTCAAAAAGATCAGGGCTTCCCAAAGGACCAGAATTCCGACTCTCGGTCAGTTGCTGCTGCCGTAACGAGGTCAGGATCTGAATGAGAAAGAGCAAGGAGGAACGTCATCTGTATTTTACAGTTTTACCTCATTTGCGCTGCGTCTCCAGTCCTTTAACACGTCGCCTTTTTTCATCCCCTGATCAGGTGGCCCATACTTGCTTACAAAATAAAACGAGTCCTCCTCCTCTTGCCAAGGAATTTACCCCTCTCGGTCACTGCTCAGCATAAACATTACCCCAATTATTTAGAAGTCAGCTAGGAGAGTTCTTCCAGTGCGGAGATTTTTCCCCAGGATTCAGGCAGATGTTAGGGGTGCCGTCCCTTTCGTGGCGATGCTCTCGCAAATTAAATCTGATTTAACCGGTTACCCGCCAGCAAACGAATGAAAGTTTTTTGCCAGCAGAATCGTGGCCAGGCACGGTCTATTTGCAGAACCACGTCAGATAGGGCCTTCCCGCGTTTGCGTGATTTCTAGTCTCAGCATTTCTTAGCCACATTTTACCAGCGTATCTCTGCTCTGGTCAGCTGCCTGAGCCAGAAGGTATAAGGAATCCTCACGCGTAGCACTTAGGGTGGGCTGGGACCCCTAACTGGAGGCAGAGACATGCCCTTTCCATTACACACGTGTACGTGTGTACCTTCGTGCACACGCAAGCACGCGGACGTCTCGCGCACACAAGCAAATACTCATTTGCGGAAAGACTCGTCTCACCGCAAAACAGTTTGAACCTGGAGGAAAGGCTGCTACGTCGCCGGAGGAATGGAAGACAAAGTGGTGCGAATACAATAACCCATGAAACTCAGCAAATCCTCCAGTTAGAATATAATTTTACTGGAGAGAGGGGGAAAAATAGCTTTTCTCTCAAAGAAAAGGTGGTTTAAAATTAAAATTCATTAAAGAAGGCTAGCTGACACATTTTTGTATTATTTGAGGAAGTATATCTGTTTAATTTAATGCACTGTCCAATTAAAAAGAAGTGGTCCCTTATTACAGATATGATTTATACTCTGATAAACCACTGATTTATGGCTCACTGGGGTACGTATTTAATACTGTCAAAAAAAATGAAAGGACACCCAAAACTATCTGCAGTGTTACAGTGACTCAGTCTGAAAAGGATCTGAGGAAGCAAAGACCCCTGGGAGTTAAATGTAATCTTTGCCTGGGATAAAAGCGTCGAGAACTGCTGATCTTCACAAAAGGATCCTTCACCGCTATCCCCAGCCACCCTGCACACACAGACACACGCACACTCTTCCTCTCCTCCTCCTCCTCCTCCTCCTCCTCCTGCACCCCAACCAAGAAGCAGAGCATGGGCTGCCGCGGGAAAGCTGGGGTTTTAAACAGTGGGGGGAAAAAAAAGGAGTTTTTCTCCCAAATTCTGAGCACCAGCAAAGTGCTATCTCTTAATAACAATTAATTTGTTAATCTGTAATTTAGAAAAATGTTTGGGGTTTTTTTGTAGGTAGCAGATGAATCCCATCTATGGATTTTTAAGTGTTTTTTACCAAATTTTAAACCTCATTTTGCAGCTGGAAAAACAGGGGTAACACAGGATAAGGAAGGTGTTTTGCTTCAGTTCTCAGGACAGTTAGCAGTAGCCTTGAGAAAGGATTTCTCCATAGGTGGTAACCAGGCTGCAAGCAAGTTTTTCTGGCTTTGAGCTTCTTGGTCTCATCCAAAAAAGAGGAGATGGGGAGTAGGGTCCATCCTCTCCCAGGGCAAGCCCCTGAGGGAGGTCGGGAACTTGCTTCTCCTCATCGCTTCCAAGGGGAGAACAGGCTGGCTCACCAGACGGCGACGTCCGCAATCAGGGGTCCTTGATCTCCAGCAAACTCATGCCACTCAAGGTATTACAAACCTCACCCCTGCCTCCCAGCAAATAGCGATGACAAAAACGGGAGGGGGAGAAAAGGTTTTCCCCGTTTTTCCCTTTGTACAAGAAGACCGTGGTGCTGACCTTGTGCTGCAACTGTACATCCTTGTACAGTTCACCATCACCTCCTCTCTCCAGGTAGTTCAAACTGTGCTATGACAGAGTCCTAATACCCCTGAACGTCCCAGAAGCATTAGCTGGCCCTCAAAAATAAACTGGTCAGTAAGTGTTAGGTCCTCTGTACTTGGGATTTTGCCTCTTCAGAAAGAGCAGAGGTCCTGTTTGCACTTTCTTTCCCCTTACTCCTGGGAAAAGTAGCAGTGTGCCTGCAAGCAAATGACAGCTGAAGTAATTTGATTATTGCCCAGCCTCGTAATTAGTGATAAAATGTGAACGTCTGCAAAGGTAGGTACTACCATGAAACCCCCTCTTTTGTTGTATGTGCAATGGAGGATTTTTGTGTGCAAACTCCACGTCACTGGTTTGATGAGCAGAGATGGGACTGATGAAAAGTAAAAGACAGAGTAATGCATCTATTTCTCACTTCTCCCCAGATTTACCTACCCTAACCCAGAAAACCTCTGCTGGTTCAAAAGTAAAGGTGTGTTATATTTTCTTTAGCACAGCACACCAAAACTGTCTATTTTCTTACAGCTAGCACATGAGCTTGGATCAAAGATCATAAATTCAAGATAAAGAATTATCTTGTAAATAGAAAGAAAGCCTTAGGAGTGATGTGCCTCTATCTGCTTCTCACATGTTCTTGTGAAATCCAGTTTAAAAAAAAAAAAACAACAACAAACAAACAGTGAAAAAAAGTGATGACATTTTAATTTTCTGGAAAATGTTTATCTGAACTACCACTTTCTTCTCAGGTAGGGGAAAATGAGGTCAAACCCAGACAACACCACCATCTAACACGGCAATATCGTACTCAGGGACACCCTCCATTCAAAGCAGAGGTGTGTGTTGGTGAAAACAGGTCTGGGGACGGCACCCATGGTGCTGATGTTGGCAAAGAGAAAGAGCAGTTCAGGTTCCTATAAGACTTTCGGGTACATTTGGAGCTGACTGACGGATACTGGCACATTGGCCAAATGTCCCCTACCTCACAGCTGTGGAGGTGGAAAGGGTCTTTGCAGATAGGCTGTCCGTCCCGCTCCTCCCGAGGTCACCTTGCTCCTCCGGGAGGAGGACTATCTCATCACGACCTTATGCAGGAGACATTTCCAGCCGCTGTCCTCCTCCCTCCCCTCTGCCCCCGGCTAGCAGGTGGGTTTGAGCACAGAGGACAAGCCGCCATGGCCGCTCCTGAAGTGATTCGCCGTACGGAGCATCCCGCATCAAGCCGAGAAGTGTTAACTGGTTTTTCCAGATACCATCAAATACATTTAAACAAGCCTGATGCTTGAATGCTTTTTGCATCTGGTGTGTTATACATAAAATATGTTGAGTCAGTGATAGCGCCCTTATCTAAAGACAGAAGCCAGCAGAATTTCATCCGGTGCACTTTGTCAGATTGTTCCTTGACACAGACAGCCCGCAGCGGGCTGTGACGGGCAGGTGATCGCATCTGGCTCTGGGGAGAGGACGTGTCCGCGTTCCCCTACGCCGTTCGCTCTCCCCACCCGCCGGGTCTCCCTGGGGCTGGTAAATGAATGGGAGAGCAAAGAGCATGTCCAGGTGGGTCCATGGGTGAGCAGCGTTTTGGCAAGACAGAGCGTGCAACTTCGCTCTGAAGATAGGTTTGGGATGGAGCTTTGCGTCCTTCAGGAAGAATTACAACCCTGTATTCTTCTAGTCAGCCAGCAAAATGAGAAAGCAACGTGTTCAGGTTTATCCACGCAGCTTAAAGCTCTTTAGCTCCGGTGCTGATACCCTCCACGTTGCCACAGCGTATGCTACACGAAGCTCTTGCGTCCCTGGTGACCTTCTCACCAGTGGAAACTGCTGCCTTTGGGCGTTACCATGAAGACTTTGTCTCGATCACCAGAGCTTCTGGGCAGGGAAGTGGTCTTCTCCAATACCTGCTGGGCAGGAATTGCATCTCCCTCCCAGCAGTGTCCCTCACAAATAAGCCGTCCCCTTCTTCTACGGGGACTACCCTAAATCCTACTCGAGTGCCAAACAACGCAACGGGTCCAGCAGAGTCATGGCCCCTTCACCTGCATTTCTGGCCCTGCTACTGTTCATCCACAGGGTCCCAGGTTTTGCTGAGTCTGAGCTGGCTTCCCCAGGGAGTAGAAGAGCATCTGGGGACCACACAACCTGCCTTTGCCTTTTTCATGGAGTTGGAGTTTCTTTTTCTCCTCGTGCCCACTCTAAGTGTTGCAACAAAGGTTTAAGGTGTAAGTCTGTACCTTGGGGTCATTTCCACTCTACAGCCAGTTTTGTGCGTGGCCATGGCAATGTCCCATAGGCTGCCATCCCGTCCTTCTCCGTTTCTCTGAGGTAGCTGGGGGATAACAGCACTGCTTGTCTCAGAGGGCTGCTGGAAAGATAAACACAGCGATGCATCCAGCAGCGATGGGAAGGGAAGCAGATAAGCACCCGAGCAAGAGAATATGGGCACAGGAATTATCTGAAGGCAGAGAAGAGATAATGGCTCTGGAACGAGTCCGTCTCTGCTGAGCATATGTGACACCGTAGAAGTCTCTCCTTGCTGCACCCTCAGCCCCACCACCAGCATGTACACAGTCCATGCATCCACCCACCTGTCTGAGAGCACTGATGTTGACGCCCCCTCCTCCATTTCCAACGGACTTTTGCTTCATGTGGGCACTTGGAAATAAAGCCACCAGCTGAGCCTCAGACGTGCTGCGACTTCTTCAAGATGAAACCCATATTTGAAATTGCAGCTGCAGCTCAGCCATCCTCTAAAGCTGCTTCTGCAGTTTGTACTTCCAGTGCCACTCCCAGCCAGCCAGGCAGGCAGTCTCTTCATTAGCCAGAGCGTTTAATGAGTTACAAGTACATCTCTTGGCTCCTGGGCACCTCACACTGATGATAAAACCCAGACACTGTAACTGAGCGCAGCTCTGCGTTCCCAGCCATGGCAGAGGTGGCCCAACACACGTATCTGTGAAACCAGCTACCAGAGCAATTCATCCTGGCAGCACCGGCACGAGCAAACACATCTTTGGTGTAGATGGCCACAGGGGAGAACGACCCATGTCTTCTCCTCGATGATGCACAGGTGGCCAAGGCTGGTGGCATTGGTAAAGCAGGTAGCTCCCAGTAGCTGAGCTGGCCACTGTGGCCCTGAGAAGGGCTCACCCGTACAGCAAGGTGTTAAATGGAGTTCTCCCAGCCCCCTTCACCTGGGGAAAGGGTAAGAAGCCATCCAAAGAAAGGAGACTGGGCTGCCTTTACCGCCACGAAAGAAGCCTTGCTATGAAACTCCATAAAGGACCAAGAACTTGCTCTTCATCTCGTCTCCCTCTCTCCCCTTCTCTTGCCTTCTCCCACCTCAGAAAGTAATCTCATCCTTTCGTCACATATTATTGAAATCCCAGCTCTTAAAAAAAAAACTCTCATTTTTTGCCCAGACTGAGAGCATGTCATTCGGAAGTGATGTGCAAGGCAGGAGATAACCAGGTAGAACTCAGCGATTCGCCACAGAAAATGGCTCCATGTATGGTTGTAATGCTATCAGAGTCCGTCCCTCAATAGCTCTTTACTGCTCCCGAGCTCAGAATCTGCTGATTCAAGAACTTTGTCTGCACGGGCGGAGGAAGAGGGGACAGGGCTGGGGGGAGATGGGGATGTATGTAAAAATAGAGCATTTGCGGTCCAGATGGAACACATAATAATGCAAAGGCTCTGCTTTCTTCCCTTTTTTAGGGTTTTTTTTTGGGGGGGGGGGGGGGGGGGGGGAAAGAAAAAAAAAAACAACTGTCCGAGAAATATTCCATCTGTAGGTATTTTCAGGGAATAACTGCTTAGTGCAAAACAGTTGCGCTCCCGTCCGAAACGGAGGGAGGTTAGAGGCTAAGTCCGTGCAGACGGGGGATTTTGCAGAGGCAAATGGGGTCTCTGGGGGGATGCAGCCCACGTGAGCCCTTGGACTAGGAGGTCTCCCACCGCCAAGGAGTTTGGAGAGAAACGTCCCAGGCAGTTCTCATTTACCTAGAAATATTATGTGTGTGCATGGGAAGCATCTCCCAGCTCAGCAGCCTTTCTTTCAGATGTGGCGGTGCACCGGTCTTTTGAACGTGCACAGCGGCAGAAATAAACCCCAGCTTTAAACAGCCAAGCGGGTGGGAGGTAGGGTAGAGATAGACAAGTCCACACATTTGGGGCCCCAGCAGCGTCTCTGACACCTTCCTGGACTCTCTTCTTTTAAATTTGGATGTGAGTTAGGGCACTGAGAACATTTTGGGTGGCTTTGTAAATCAGTGCATTAAAATATGAAACTGTACTTTTTCTAGATCGGGGGACCCGTGGTGTAAGGAGCTTGGCGTAAGCACGTAGCCACTGTTCGGCAGCAGTAGATGCGGTGCGGTCACCTTCCAAGCAGAGGGTTCATCATTTTGGCAGGGGGCTGTTACTCTGCTCCACGGAGCCGTCGATGGGAAATCACTGCAGGCTTCTCCCATCCAGTCCTCGTGTATGCCCTGCTCTGGAAGGACCGGCGATGCCGGCCAGCCACCTCGGCAGCCTGCCAGCCTCCCACCTCAGCTCCCGTGCACGTTACCAGGCCACTGGTTTGACCACCAAATGAACCAACTCGACGGTCTCCCGGCTGAAGAGAGAGCAAATGGGTTTGACTGACCAGAGAAGCCTTTTTCCTCTCTGGCAGATCCCATGCTGGGTGATTTTTTGTGAAGTGCATGATTGCAGGGTCAGGCAGCTGCTTGCTCTTTTTCTTGCTGTCCTCTGCACCCACGTTTCCATCATCGCCCGTGTATAGCTGGGGGATTTCACCCCCATCTGCCCTTCCCATCCAAGGTGAACTGGCAGCCAGGCTTGGCCTTAAGTTTCCTGTCAATTTTCTAGTCCTCATAAATTTAGGAGCTGTCAGCAAAGTAAAGGAGGATCACAATACCATACATGGAGAACTGCATAATCTTGAAGACGAGAGTAAAGGAAATGGGATGAAATTTAAGACTACTAAATGCAAGGTCATGCACTTGGGGATTAACAAGAAATTCTGCTCTAAACTGGGAGCTCATCATTTGGAAACGAGAGAGGAGCAGAAAGATGTGAGTGTATTAGTTAACCAGAGGATGTCTACGAGCCACCAATGAGTCATACGATGAAAAAGCAAGGGTCTTAGCCTCTTTTGGGTGAAGCGTTCCCAGTTCAGACCAGTGACACTGCAGCGGCGTCCTACATAGCACGGGCAAGATTTCACCCAGGTCTTTCTCTGCATGGAAGAGGTTGTCCGATCCGCAGGAAAAAAAGGTGGAAAAGGGCAGGGGAATACAGAGATGGTGTTAAGAGAGGATCTTAACAGCTCTTGGTTTGTCTAACAAATAACTTGTTGACCTGTCTGAGAAAAAATATGAATGCTTTTTCTTAGAGGCAAATGGAAGGGCTAAGAGACACTGCTGGCACCAGAGCAGATGAAAGTAGCATGAAGCAGCGTATTTTAGAAATATATTTGTAGTATCAAAGCAGGGAAATTGCGGAGTGTAACCCTCTCTGCCTGTCTCCAACGAGGGAGGAGCACCTCCACGTGCAGCATCCCGTCCGAGAGCCTTGGCCACAGGCAGCAGCCTGTGGTCCTCTGAACCTGGGACAGTCCTGTGGGAGATGGCATGGAGCCAACAGCAACCTCTAAAACAGGAGCACAAGACTGA
Organism: Phaethon lepturus; assembly: GCF_000687285.1. Taxonomy (NCBI): domain Eukaryota; kingdom Metazoa; phylum Chordata; class Aves; order Phaethontiformes; family Phaethontidae; genus Phaethon; species Phaethon lepturus. Next base: position 73,567 of record NW_010546928.1, read on the forward strand.
CCAGGTGAGGCAGGGGTACCAGGAACCCCCTCCAGATCAGAGAGGTGGTACCAGGAACCCCCTCCAGATCCGAGACACCTCCTAAGACATGGGGCTTTCCTCAGCGACAAGGAACAAACAACTTTCCATCAGTGTTTTCCAGAGGTGGTATGGTCAAGGTGGGAGCTGGCCTCCCCAGCCAGGAAAGCTCCTTTCCCTCTGCCACCTTTCCCCTCTCCACTTTGCATTTGTCTAGTTCAAACAAATCAACCTGAGGGGCTGCAAGTGGTGCTTGTGCGGGTATTTTCATACCTGCACTGATTTTTTACCACCTTCTAGTGAGATTGAAACCTTAGTTGAGGGCATATGGAGGATTTCTTTCAGGCAAAGCTTTTTGCCGTGCACACATCCCTGTGATGGGACGTCACCTTCCCCCCAGCCCAGATGGGTGTCCCAGTCTTTGGGGGCCTCCCATCCCACGGCACTTCACACGCTTTACAGCGGCCTTTCACAGGGTGCCACAGGGGATTTAGTGCAAGGACCTTGGAATAAAAAGCACACTGGGAACAGGTTTATACTCTGTATTTACTGGCACAGGAGCAATGTTTCAAGCTGTGCTAAGGGGGTTTTGTCATCCTCTTTAGTAGTTCTCACTACATAAAGCATTGCCTCCTTCCCCCCGCTGCCCTTCTGCATTGCTTTTCCCCTCAACAAACACATCCCTTTGGATATCTCCCCAACCTGTTCAAAAACTTACTAGGCATTTCCTACATTGCTTTGACCAATCCCTTGTTTTAACCAGTTTCTCAAAACGTGATGGGTAGTACTTGCCCCTGAGCAGCCCTATCACAACTTCTGCCAGTTTGAGGGTGTTGCAACTTCTGGCTGGTCTGCACAATGGGTTTTGTGCCTGCAGTCAGCCACGGGGGTAAGACAGGAGGGAAGAAATAGCAAATGACAGCAGCATCACATTTTCTTTTATCATAATGATATTAGTTGTACGCACACGCCATGGTTCACGGTCTGTGTTCAGCCAGGATGGAGCAGCAGCATCCAACCCCAAACCACCCACGTGCTCCTTTGGACCTGCCGGGGGTTCCCCAGGCCACAGCACCGAGATCCCAAATTGAAGTCAAAGAGCTGCCAGGGTTGAGTCTGAAGCCCAAAACAAGGGCCTTCTGGGCTCCTTCTCAAGCGGTATTTTTTGAGCCCTCTTAAGTGACTTCAGCTAGTTGTCTCCCTTTTTTCACAGCCAAAAAGTCCTGCCAAGAAGAAAGTCTTCCAGGCCTGCTCACATTCCAGCAACACTCCGGCCTCCAGAAGTCCTTTTCACAGCACACAATATGGCATTGTGATTAGATATAAACTGAAAGTGTATTTCCTGCCCTTCAGTAATTACACTGGCTTATGGGAGCTTTATTCAGCATGAAGCTTTATTATTCTGCAGAATGAAATTCTGTATAATTTTCCTCTCCTCCAATGCGCAGATGAAAAATCATATTTTGGTCCGAGTTGGGAAGAAAGGCTCAGTTATCACTTGAGAGCGTGGTGTTATTTTTCCCCCGGAATTAAAAAATCCATCTGGGTGTACGACCCCGTTCACCCTCCTGCCTCTCCATTCAGCCTTTTGTATGCATATGAACCTTATCAATTTCCACTGCTGCAAAAAGGTGAACCAAAACAGCGTGCCTCCCCCAGTCCTCCTCACTCTAATGGAAACGCCTGAGCCAGAGCAATAAACGCATGGAAAAACCTCCTGCTCCACTAAGACGGGGTGGCAGGTATGGATGGAAAGCCTGGTTTGTGGCTGTCGCCAGCCAGCAAGGGTACCAGCATCAGCACAGTCCCGTTGCCAGAACAGCCAGAGATGCCAGGACAGGACCTGATTTATGCAACACTCTGTCTTCAAGGAAGGCCTAACTCTGAAAACAACAAAAACCAACTAAAACCAACTTCATCCAGCCTTACTTGCTGAGATCTTGGCCACCAAAGGTGGGAGTCCCTCATGCAGGCACAGCCCTCACTCTCATCTCATATGAACTTGTTGCTTAGCGAGACACAGCAGTTGCTTCCTTCCCAGCATCTCTTCCTCCAAGAGAGGACTTGGAAAGGCAAACTCCAGTTTTTGGGTTTTTTTTACAGGGAGATGGTTTGCCAGCAGTCGGCACCGCTGCTGTTGCAGTTGTTCGTTGAGGTTAGCTGCCAGGCTGCATGCATCTATGCGATGGGTGGTTCCATGGCCGTACGCTCCCGTGTCTGCCTCTGCTAACTGGGAATCGCTCTCTATGCCCTGGCTACTCGGTGATGCTGTTGCAGCTCTTTTTACTATTGCTACCATTATTGGAAATAATGAAGGATGATGCTTCCCCTAATAGGAGGACCTTTGCTCGTGGTAGTAGTCATTAAAACTAGGCTGGGAACAGAATTCATCTGCCTAAATTAGGGATCTGCACTACTCAAGTTACGTGGGATGAATCCCTTTGTGCCCATCTCAGGTTAGGGTAAGTCCTTGAACATTTCCTTGCTGACTTTTCCTTGACATTTGGTGGGGATGGGCTTCTGTAAATTGCAAGAGGAGACTGGCAGAGACAGTTATGGCAGTATAAGGGCAACCTGGAGTTGCAAAAGTACAAGCACAACATAAAATACTAGTGGTGTATTTGGAACGCTTGGTAGGAGTCCCACAAAAGCACAGTGGTCTTTGGAAGCTGTGTCTGCTTTGGGTCACTCAGAAAACAGCTCCGATCAAAGTGTCCGAAATACCGGGGAAGGGGAGAGCTCTTCCCCAGCACCTTGGTCTATGTTACATGTGCAAGAGCTGTGGGGAGATCCTTCATCCAGGGATCTTGTGTACCAGTATGGCCCAAAGCAGAATGGAAGGCAGTCCCTGTCCTGTATTACCTCCATGTTCAAATAAAAAGTTTACCCACAACAGGCATTCCAGCTCTCCAGTCTCCAACATGCTTATGCAGGTACTCCATCCATTTCTGTACAAACCATCTTAACAGTCCCCAGTAGTCACCTGCTGTGATCCTGGCCAGCCCCCTGTCCTGGATGCATTTCTGCTGCTTTTAAATATCTGCTTCTATCCACAGTAAATCAAATGGATTTAGCTCCTGATTGTTGTCTTCCAGTTGGTGCACCTCACCTTAAAGCCAAAAAGCCTCGGAGAAGGCTTGGGTCAGCACCTCCAGTTCACTACCTTTCGCTGACCCAAATTTACAATGAGTGTTGGTATGTCTAGTCTTTCTGCATTTCCCCTGCAGAAGTTTAGATGCAATAATATCTGCTCCCCTTGTACCAGTTGTACTGGTTGCAATTACGTTGAGACGACCAATGCATTTATATCCCATGATGCTAGGCGCCGAGAAGGCAGACTGGGTTTGGAAGGTATTGGAGGTCTGGATAAGCTTTACATTAGATGGACGCTACCTCCAAGAAGTAAAGATACTTCCTTTGTTAAGTATTTGAGGAACATGACTCCAACAATACTGAAAGAGAACATGCACAGCTGGAGCATCACCGGTGGTACCAGGAGATGCTGGACTGGATGTGGCAGGGCAGGCATTTCCGGAGCACAATAACGAGCATTAATATTCATGCATCAGGCCCCGGGTTGTCAATGGAGATACATCAATTAAGGGGAAAAAAGGGGGAGAAGGGATGGTGGAAAGAGATCTCCGGTTTTGTTTGCTGCCCACTGCCCCATTAAATGAGTTGGGGGGAGGGAAGGGCCGTCCATTTAGCAGGTCAGCGGCAAGCAGTGCTATCAGATGCCATGCCAAGCTAATGCCTAATTGGGGCAGTGTTTGTCAACACTGACAGAGCCTTAATACACGGTAATCGCTGGAGCCACAAGCTCTGATAGAGATCTTAATCTCTGCGCTCCGTCCCTGCCACACCGCAGTGAGCATGTTTGCTCCTTCCCCTGGCCCTCGCCGCACCCGGTAGCTGGGCTCCATGCACCGAGGGGGTTTTAATATAGCCCCTTCTTTTTCTTATGAACCAAAGAAAGGAGAGGAAGTAGGAGGCAGCTGATGAGGGGGGAAAAAAAGCAGCATCGTGGTGCCGGGGGAATTCTTCAGAGATTTCACAGTTGAAAGAGGTTTTGCTTCATCGGACAGCAAACACTGTCTAGTCACCAGGCTGAACGTCTGCCTCCAAAAGTAGACGCAGAACACATCACCAGCTGTTTTGGGATCGCCTCGGCTCCTTGTATATTCCTTCCTATTCTCTGACACAGCCTTCCTGGAAAAAGTTCTGTCCACATTTCTAGGTTTTTCTCCTCACAGAAGCTGGAGGAGACAACTTTACAGATGAGTGACTCAAGTGTGGAGCAAAGATGAGCTTTGACATAGGTCACCTTCAAGGTCGGTGGCTGAATCAAGTCTTCCAAGTTCACGAATCTCCCCTGACACAGGAGGGGAGCATACCCACTAAGGACTTCGGGGTTTTCTTTACCAACAGGTAATGATGAGGGGTTTTGCACCAATATAATGTCCACACATCCTGCTTTTGCTTGGACAAGTCTGAAGTTCCATCCACTGTCTTTGGGTGCTCCAAATTTATTTCAGGATGCATGGAAAGATCTCATTATTTTATCAGTAAAAATATGCAGTTTTCTTCTTAAATAAATGCAAACTGGTCTTTGCAGGATATCACTAAGCTAACTAAGGTCCTTCTGCAGACCCAACAGGAGAAAAATAAACAGCTCTTCTACTCCAAGTTGTGATGCTTCCTTGTAGCTCACCTAAAGCATATTTAGATATCAGGATGCAGGTAAAACCCTTCCACCTTGCAGAGTATCACCTCTTCCCTCTATTACCGACAGGTCTGCGGACACAGGGATGCCTTTCCACACACAGGGATGCCTTTCCACAACAAAAAGTCTGATATTGTCTTCAGAAGAAACTAACAGAGGTGTCCTAAATTCAGACAGGGGTAGCTGAGACATCTTGGAAGGAAGGGGGACCCAAAGGCTCCTTGCAGATGTGTCTGGCCCCCAAAAAAGTCCTGGCTTGTCTCATACCTTTGAGTTTAGCAAACTTGCTGCAGAGCTGCAGAAGTATCACTTATATTCTCCTCGTTTGTTATCCCGGGCTGGCACTTGGTACCTGCTGTGCCCACGTTCCTCTTGGCAGGATGCAGAAGTGGAAAAAAAAAAAAAAAAAAATAGACACCCAGGTATCTCTGCCTTGCGTGGATTTATGGAGAGGTAAGGAAATGCATTTTCAATGTCTATGAATTCTCGCCGTGACCATGCGAGTCCACGGCTGTCCTTGTGCATAAACAACACGACGAAGTGAGTTATTACCAAACTGAAAGACCACAGCTCCACGCCGGAGGGTGCTTTTGTCTTTCCTTTCACGCCAGCTCCAGAAGCCTCTCAGCCAAGCCTCCTCATGGCATGTGCTATGCTTACCTGTGATTTATTGACGATAATCATGGGGCAAGCCATTTGTAATCAAACGTACAACAAAGACATTCTCGTGCTGAGAGGGAGTGATAACGCACCATTTAGTAATTTTTGTGCAGTCAGTAATTTGGAGAATGAATGATAATTTCCCGAACTGAAAATCTGCAATGACAACCCTTAGTGCTATTCACTTCGTGAATAAAGATACCTTCCTTTCCATGTCTTGTGATAAATTCCTTTTATTAGGGCCACTTATGTGGGACTTTATCTTAATCGTCTTAAGTATGGGGCAGTCTCTGTGGTGAGGTTGGGTCGTTTTTCATTACGACCTCAGACATGCTCTATGAAGTAAATAAATACCAGCCAGTGATATGAAAACAGTCATTTAAATGAAACGGGCTTTGCTAACACAATGTTCTCGCTCACGGCATAGAGTATATCTGCACAACAGGAAATGCTGAGGAACGGGGGGTCATCTTTTGCATCCACCTGAGTAGGATGGCCTGTCTGATAGGAAAAGTTGATGTTTTTGACCATGACAACACTGAGCGATGTCGATGCACCACACTGCTACAACATGCATTTTCCCAATTCCAACAGTATTATTTAAGCCGGCAAGGCAATGCAGCTCCTGTGGCTTGGGATTTTCAAGTAGAAGCGCTGCATAAAAAGCCAAGGTGATTTTAGTAGCTAGCCAGGAGCTCTGCTTGAGGACCCTCATGCCGTAATACTTTATGGAGTCTCTGTTCAAAAGCAGCAGACTGGGTGCCAGTCTTAAGCCCAACTGATGTTCCTCTCCGTGTCGCTGGTGCAAATCCAGGCTGGGAGCTGCCATCCAACAGCGCGATGAGTGAGCAGCTTCGTTCTCCATTTCTGAGTGCAGGTGCTTGCTTCTTGGACATCATTGTCAGAGCTGGCAGAGCAGCTGGTCCTCTCCTCTGTTTTACACCTCAAACGTGAATCACGCAACATCTCCGCAGAAGCCACCCTCACGTTGGTTGGAAGGGGAAACCTGCCCCCTCCACCAGTGACGTGGTTCCCTTCTGCTCTGCACATCTGCTTCATCCCCCTCAGCACTGTCCTAAGTTTGGATAAAACTCTGCACAGGCAGAAACACAGGGCATTTTTTCAAAGGGCAAATGAAGGTCAGACAGGGGATCCTATTTCTGCCACAAGGCTGGGTGATGGTCCTCACTGGTGTTGCCAGCACAGGCAGGGATTTGATTTCTATACCCTCGATAGCATCTCCATAACAAGCTGCAGTGACTGTAGCCCAGCAAAAGCTAGCGCAGGGAATAAACAGCATTAAAGGTGAGGGAAGATCACAGACTTGCAGCCCCAGTCACAGGCAGTTTGGACTTTGGTCACCTACTGAAGGCCACAAACGCGGGCTGTTTGCTGAACTTGTTGCCTGTGGAGTTTGGGTACACAATCTCGTTGCCTTGCTGTGAGCATGGAGCTCCCCGCTCCTCTCTTTCCTCTCCTCGTTGCAGCTGTGATTTAATTCCAGACAGGCAGCAAAGTTTGGAAACATGCAGATCATTCCTGTTCTATCTTAATCATCCTCACCGGGGGAAATAGAAGAGGAGAGCTTTTTAAAACACTTGGATAAAATGAACTGAAACGATGGAGTGCATTGAGAACAGGAAAATCTAAATGAGGTGGAAATAATGTCTTAATTGGAAGGACACATTTTAATCTTCTCTCTCTCCTGCACTTACATGAACACACACATGCACGATGCTAATGCCGGAGAATAAGGCATAAACTGGGAGACTGCCATGGCACAGGGAAGGCGTTGCCAGCTGGTCGGTCTTCGCCAGCTCTGGCCATTGCTCTACTCACCTCCTTTGCACTGAGGTCTTGAAGCCAATGGCCATCGCTGCAGAAACCTGCCACCAAAAGAATGCCACTGCAAGCTGCTCCCGTCATGTTGCTTAGACAGAGGAGAAGTGTCCATCTCACTAGGTTGACCATAGACAATACCTCTTACCAGCAAATGACTCAGCCAAGATAGGATTCAGCTAGGCGTCTACATGAGGTAGGTACCTCCACCACTGTTACGGGAGTCCATAAAGGTGTTCAGTTGAGTAGCTGTAGGTGTCAACTTTGAGGTGCATTCTACGTGTGAATTTGTGACCCCGAGGAGTGTCAGAGCTCAGATGAACCCTTCGGTGAAAACCAAAAATGGAGAACAGTCCACTCTGTAACGTGTAGCCTGTTGGGATGGTCACACAGTGAGAGTGTACCCTAGCACACTCACCCAGCAACAGAGCAAGCAGATGGCTGACTTGATACTCCATCGCTCAAGTTTGCGATACAAAAGCATTTTCCCCTCTGGCCTTTCTCGTTATACAGTAAAAGACAGTTTCTAAATGGTGAATTCATGACTCTGCCAAATAGGTCCCAATCATCATCTGCCAGTAGGGCTGGGCTTTTTGACCTGATCAGAAAAGGAATCCTTTACATAGGAAAGATACCAAAGATGATGTGTGACTCTCTCCATTGGCCTGAAAAGAGGCAGGTCACTAGGTGAATTTGGGATTTTAATTTTATGAATCATCTTTTGAACCATGCTCATTGTAGTGCCTGATAGAGTCTGTTTCTCTCTTGATCTCTGCTGATTATATATTTTCTTCTAAATGGTATCTCTCATTTCTAATATGCTACTATTATTCAAAGTGATTAATTGAAGTCTTTGGTCAGATCTGTATCTGGATATCAGCTTTAACCATATCTGTGCCGTACCGAAGTCACATTCTTGTACTTCTTGAGGCACAGGGCATGATCAAACACTTTAGAGACTTCTCTGGTTTTATTATTTCCACAACAGACAAGGCAATAAGAGACAGAAACAAATAGGTGTAATACTTCTGGCTCTTGGAGATCATTCACAACTCAAGGCCACTCCTAACACAGTTTTATGAGCCGGAGCTTTCTCATTCACCACTGCTCAGCCCAGTGCCTGTTACTCCGTAGCACCAGCCAGTCTTCCAGTGGGGTAGCAGATGGATGCTGGATGGATAACCACGTACAGTCCCCATGGGTGTGCCTGGCCCATCACTGTACTGAACCATTAAACCTGGCTGAGCTGCTCATCTATTCTTCTCTGGAAGGTACCTCTGAAGTTTTACTCTTGTGATTTAAGATGCCTCTCAGTCATTGGGGGGATCATCTGGTCGTCTTCTGGATCTGCTACAGAACTGCTTGAGAAAGAGGTTGCAGAAGAGTAATTTATAGTCTTTTCTGGGGAGAAAACAACCAGGAGGAAGACTTCTAGCTGTTATGTCTTCATTCAGTTTAGGTTGTGGGGGAAGGATGAAGAAAGACAGGGCAACCTGAGCACCCTGATCTAGTTAAAGATGTCCATGCTCACTGCAGGGGGTTGGACTAGATGACCTTTAAAGGTCCCTTCCAACCCAAACTATTTTACAATTCTATGATTCTATGATTCAAAACCATATGTGAATGTGACGGATAAGAAAACTACCAACGACGGGCTTGTCAAACCTGGAAGAGGATGCCAGCATGAGGGATAAAGGCAGCTGCTGGCTTCCTGGGTTGGAAGGGGCGGCCTCAAAATCTCTTCTCTGGTGGGCACTGGCTGCTCAGTTGGCTGAACTCTGAACTCCACTTCCAGTAACGTGAATTCCTAAGTGAATCTTCTACAAAAAATAAGTACTGAGGGTACAATTTGCTCCCCTCTGATCCTTGGAAATGCAAATATGGTGGGTCCATCAGCAGGGCAGGAGCAACCACCTGGATATCCCATTTCAGGTAGGATTGCTGGAGGACGCTACGGTATCAGGAGCTGATACTAGTATTGCTCTGGCAATGATTTGAAAGACGGTGACAGGGACCTGCAGCTCATGGCGGGTGGCAGCCAGGAGTGGGCTGCTGTCACCTTCCCCCATACTGTGACCTGCTGTCTACGCATGGAGATGTCGCTCGAGGTGGACATGCCAGGGCTCTCTCCCCATGCTCTGCCCACTGGAGACAACCCAGACCCCCTTCCTTGGGCAGCCAAGATCAGCCCCTGTGAGGACCACGATGCTTGGGCCATCCCGGGGCTCAAATCATGATTAAGAGAATGGGGATTAAATAGTGGTGCGGCGTGAGGAGCAGAGAGGAGGGCTGGCCGAGGCGGCAGGATGCCTGAGCCATCCTCTGTCGGCAAAGTGCTGAGACAACAAACTTAACCTCTCTGTCCACAGCGCGCCTATCAGCCGTGGTTATTAAATCCCACAAAGGGAAGAAGAGGAGAAGTGAATAGGGTTGAAAGAAAAAGCACTTTCCCCATTTGGATTACCTCCTACAGAACAGGACCTGCCAGTGAAAGGCGGAGAGTGTAATTGCTGGCCTGAAAGAGAGGGGGGGGGGGG
>NW_010546928.1:83378-85944 GCF_000687285.1 Phaethon lepturus
TAAAAAAAGAAAAAAAAACTATAAAAGGAAAAAAAGAAAGAAGGAAGGGGGGGGAAATTGATAATGAACAATTTATCCTCTGAGCTAACAGTTAATTAATTCTGAAAATATCTGTCAGGCTAATGGGGAGGGGGGGCTGTGCCACTGAACACAATTAGTAAAATAATAATAACAAAAAAAGGGAAAAAAGAAGAAAAAAAGATTTTTTTAAGGTGTTGCTATCTTCTTAGAGACCAGGCCCTTGGCTTCCCAATGTCATTCTCAACACAATTTTTTTTCTTCTCTCCCTTCGTCTCTTTTCAGAAATTGTTCTCATGAATGATTTATATATGTCTAGTTATCTGGAGTGATTTCTATGGACCCGGGCGCATTGCTGCATAATTGTTAATTTTAATGCCATAATAGCTTCAGATGGAGGAAGAGATTAGGCGTTTATTGCACAATTAAATGAAACATACTTGAGAATCACAAAAGGTTCCGTAATTATTTCAGACCATTAATAAAATGGGCATTAAATTATATGGGACACAAAAGGGAAAGGAAATAGATTTTCATTACAGCTATAGAAGCCGAGAGTAGTAATAGATCCTTGTTGAATTCTCTTTCTCTCTCTCTCTCTCTGAAATTAATTGTTGCCCGGCTTATTTCAAAGCAAAATAAAAGAGAAATAAAGTGTGTTAAAGAACCTCTGATGAAAGGGCTTTGTTTGATAAGGACAATAGCCAGTGATACACTCTGGGAAAAAAAAAAAGAAGAAAAAAGGGAAGATTTGATTTTGGCTTCCTGCCCTCAGTCCTGACGGCGGTATGGGGGGCTTGGTGCGCACACTCGAGGGCCTCTCTTCCCGTTTCCAACACCACGGTGCTACAACGGACGGGAGGGAGAAGAGGGGACCTGGGAAGTTCCCCCATCCATTCCCAAGTGCCTCCGGCAACGGGGCCAGCTGTGGTTTTGGCACCAGGGGCAGAAAATGCAGCAAACTGGCAGAAATGCCGGTGATGCCCCCGCTGAGGGGCCACATGTGGCTTTTGGCTGTTTCTAGGTAAGACCCCAGGTGATGGATTTGCCTTGGATGGAAGATCTAGGGTGTAGCATGGAGAAGGAAGCTGCAGCTGGAGGGTCACCGATGATCAAAGCACAATGTCCAGCCCCACCAGAGCCTGGAGAGTTTGTCCTCTGACCAGTCCCTGGGGACCTCGACTGGGACAAGGTGAGGGGCTGGGCGAGGAAGAGCTGCAATTGCCCATCGCAAAGATAGCCCAGAGCAGTCTGGACCTGAACGCCATCCAAACCACTCCTTTTGGCTTGGGAAGGTCCAAACACAGGGCCCACCTCAACAGCGTGTCACCTCCCGTGTCCCAAGAGCCCAGGGGGGTTGTATGAGCTTGTATGAGCTCTGATCTGTGGCTCCTTATTCCATCAGTAATTATTTCCAATGACAAAATAAGAGGGCATGAGCAATATTTTATCTCCTCCTTGAAATGAGGGACATCCCAAAAACACAGTGCTGATGGAGAGGAGTCAGAAGCCCATTTGGGCAAGTTTTCAAGGGCAGTCAGGCTTTCTGGAAGTCAAAAGCGGTGCCTCTGAGCAGTTCTAGAAGTCGGTGGGTCTAGGTTATTTAGGCAGTTTTGAAAATCTCACGCTGCTTTCAGGTTCCTCACTGTAGTTGAAAATGTGTCCTTGATCCTAGCAGAGTTTCTACTGATTTAAGTGACCAGCAGTACAATTAAGAGTGAAAGAGGTCAAAAGAGGGTCATTTGGAGCCAATGGAAAGCTTATCTTCCAGCCTACCAGCCTGACTTCACTGTCCTTAAACTCCTCTGAAAAGCCTAAATGAAAAAATTACTTCTAAACTGTCAGTTGGTGCTTGGTGTCTGAAATGGTGTCCATGCCCAGCACCTGGTACAGCTCCCTGCAGAGGTTTTCAAGAAGATCTTTTTGTTACAGAAAATGAAAAAAAAAATAAAAAAGAAAGAAGAAGGGGAAAAAAAAGAAAAAGAAGAAAAAAAAAGAAGAAAAAAGAAGAAAAAAAAGAAGAAAGAAAAGGAAGAAAGACAAACAAGCAAGCCAGGGGTGTCTCTTCCTGGAGCACAACTGCACTTGAGAATTTAGCTCAGCTGACGCAGATCAGAAGCACGGCAGCTATTTTTAGGCTCCATGCAGTGTTTTGCTTCGCAGCGGCGCTCCGGGCTTGTCCCCCTTCCCACCGGCACTGGGAGGAAGCGATCACTGGATGGAGAGGAAAGGCCTTTGGCCGCCCACGGGTGCGGGTAGTGGGAAGTTGGTGGCAGAGCTCGTCCTTTGAAAATAAGGGTTTTAATAGCAGGAGCTTGTTGAGGGCAGCGGCTGAGCTCTCGCCTCCTTTAGGAGGCAGGCAGGGGCGAGGGAGGCGGCAGGGGGGTAACAACCACCCCTGTGTTGCTGTATTTTGGGGGGGCTCTGGGGAAACCAGAGCAAGCAGGAAGGTATTTCTGCTGTCTCTGCGCCCGGGTGGAACTCTCCCTTGCGACACGCTGTGCTGCGGAGAGCGGGGAAGCTGGGACAAGGGACAGCAGCCCCCCCG
>NW_010546929.1:0-2237 GCF_000687285.1 Phaethon lepturus
GTGCCTGGAGTCCCGCGGGCAGCAAGGGTTGGCCGGGACCGCTGCCTCCTGCCAGAAGCTGGCCTCGGTCCTGCAAAAGTTATCGCCCCGAAAAAGTCGAGCGGGACCCCGTCCCCTGCCGCCTCCACCCGTCGGTAGCTGGCAAGAGAATGCTAAGTCAGCCTGCTCCCGCTGAGGCACAGCAAAGATAAAAAGCTGGGTGTTCACACGTGAGCTCCGCAAAAGTCCAGAACGTGTGAATATGGCTGGGGGGATCAGGACAGGAGTTTTATTGTGGATTCGGACAAGCCGCATGAGACTTCTCTTTACAAAGTAGAACTCAAAAGCTTGTAATCACTTATTTCTGCTTCCGGCAAGACTGGGCATTGGATATGTACTTTTTCATTGTATTTTCATCAAAGTCTTCTAGCCTGAATTTTTTATGCATGTTGATCAGTACAATGTTTCATTTATTAAGTATAATTTGGTACATTGAGCTAATGGCAGGATTGACCAGCTTCCAGTCTTCACAGGACTGCTGTACCAGCTTGCAAAGGTTTTCTGTATTTTCATTTTCAGAAACTGAGAGGCTGAGGTTAAAATTCATCAGAATCCAGCTGGCTTCAGACCGGCTCTACAAATGCTTCCAAATTTCATGAGCCCAAGAGAAACAATGCCATGCAAGTAACACACTGCTTCTTATTGTACTCTCGTTTTCTCCGTTTTAGTTTTAATTTCCCTAAAGACCTTGAAACTAACCTGTCTTGCAGGATGCTATAGGTACTCTTTTACTTACGTACTGTGGTAAGCAAAAATTGTTGTGCTCTGTATTGGTTGATCTTGATGAGCTTTTCTTTGCAATGCTGGGAAGTGGACTTCTGCACTCAAGTATCAGGCACTAAACTTTTTTCCTAGCAAAACTGTGTGAGGTAAAATGCCACCATGCAGCTGGGTACACAGAGTAGATGCAAGTTTTTGCAGGGTTTATGCACCAAGATGCCTTAACATCTGACATTTTTGGTAGGGAAGAAGGAGCCTTACTTATAGTCTGGCCATCAAAAGGGTTCAAAGAAAGGGGAAGGAAACCAGAATTGAGAAGGACTTGCTGGAGTCTACACATCAGATCGGGTTTTTTATAATGCTCACATCCCATTTGTCTTGCTAGACTTCTATCCTTTTTAGACCTCTGGAGGCCAAGACATAGACTATACCATCAAGGCACTGCTTCACCATCATCACCTAGCAAAGAATATGTGTCATACTGAACCATTTATTGTGCGTACAGGCACAAATGCTATTCCATTATAAAGCATCAGAAAAGGTTTACTGTTATAGTCATTAGCGGTTGCACACAAGAAGCTGAAAAATTATAAAAGAGTGAACATATTTATGGGGTTCCCATCAACCATTGGAAAGCACAGTAGCTGCGCCTTTCTGTCAGCACTGGACCTCTGCTGGGCTTCAAATAGAATATACATGAAACATCACCTTCATTCTTTCATTTTGAGTATTCATCATACTTTTTAGAAAGCACTTGACCATATTTGGTCTTTGTCAGACTGAAGACATTATCATATTCTAATGCATGTTTTAGATACAATAAAATAAATACTAAAACAAAACAAAAGAGCCTCATTGAAATTGATTTTTTTATCTGTTAATTTATCAGTAAGTGAATAAACCCTTTACAGTCTATGACTGTGCCTTTTGTACTTGGTTTATGGCTGTATGATTTGTGACCGCATAAAAGTGTCGTGACTTTGACAAATGATATTTTGACCTATACACTAATTTTGTGTATATAATTAAACACAGTTGCCTGCATCTGTTGTCTTAATCAGGTTGGGAGAGACCCTTTTCTCCTTTTTCATTTTTCTGGATTGGTTTAAACCTCTGACACTGAGGATGTAACTGCCATCCATAATTTAAAACTGTTATAATAAACAGTTATGCACCGTTACATCTCCAGAAACTAAAACTAACTGTCCTCTCTTTCCAAAGGCACATGCAGACAGGGCATATGCAGGCAGACAGATTCGGTAATTGTTTTCTGAATAGCTACAGGTTTCAGTAATAGTTTTCTGAACAGCAACAACAACAACAATTGCAACAAAAAAAACCCCACTCAAAACCCCAGTAAGGGGTCACCAGGTACATGTTGGAGAAGCACTGAGAATATGGCACTGAAAAAATCCTAGAAAGGAAGACTTTTAACCTAAACTTTGGCTAAAGATGACTTAAAGTTTGATGGAAAGAGT
>NW_010546929.1:2268-5680 GCF_000687285.1 Phaethon lepturus
TTCTACTGCTTGAGTCTTTCTGGGTTCAAGGAGACAGAATTCCATCAGTCATGGTAAGTAAACAATGGCCTGAATGAAAGATATTTTACTTCATCATCAATTTGTTTTCCTAATAGAAATAATACACAGGGCCCCCAAGTGAGGATAATTGGGTTAAGAAAGAGTGACACCACCAAGTAAGAAAGACAGACAAAGACTCTAATACATATAAACACATATTTAGCAGTTCTGCTAAATGGTAAGATCTGGGCTTTTAACTGAAAACAGAAGGAAGAAGAAAATTCCAGGCCATCTTTCTGTTGATTTTAAATATCTTTAGTTAATATGCTTTCTGGTTTGCTGCTTGACATTGCAGCATCACAGCACTGCATTAACCAAAAAGTACTATTAAAAAGTCTGATCCATCACGGGACTTTGGTGCCATTTTGTTTTCCAAAAATTAGGCCCACAAAAACAGTGTTTAGTTGTTGCCTGGTCCTGTAGGCAAATAATAATCATGAAAACAGTTCTTGCCATAAACCACCCCATACACCTGAAGTTCAACCCCTGGAGGTGTACATTACTGCATATATCACAAACCTGCCGTCAGGCACGTTAAGCTCCAGTGACTCTCCCAAATCAGGCACCTCTCTGCCTATCTGTCCTAAAAATGTGGCAACTTGCTCCAGACTCCCACAAAAATGGCCAAGCCAGAGACTTTTCAGGAGATCTGTCTGCTAGGTGGGAGACAAATTTTCAAATGTAATGTCTTCCTGATGTGGAGCAAGCTCTTGAATGCTCCTTTGCTGAGATCTAATGTGCCCACCATGTTGCTGAGCAGTCTGATTTGATTTTGCTTTTGGTGGCTCTTGTTTAATCTGTTCCACTTTACAATTAAATGTATATAGAGCTAGAAAAGGTAAATATATCCATCTGCAAGTTGGTGGCTACAATGGAAGAACTGTGCTCAAAGCCTTGCTTTATGTTTTTGCCCAAGCTGCCTCTGCATTTTTTTTTTTTTTATTTTCTGCCTGCTCAGGTTTAAAAAACTGTCACAAAGGGCTTCTGACAAGGACAATAAGTGAAATAAAAGGATGATGGGTGTTGGTATTTGTGCTCTTCTGGGTGTGGTGGGAAGACTCTATCCAAAACAAAATTGTTCCAATGTTGCAAGATCTTTTGATAGATGGATTCCTTCAGCTGAAAATGTCTTGGCCACGTCTATTGTTGAGGATCTCGTGAACTGTTTTATTCTCGAAGAGCACAGCTATCTTGGCGATTCGGAAACAGAACTCAGCAAAAAGGCAATGGGCCATCCTTTTCTATGGCCAGATTTTCCAGGGTAAAAAGATGCATAAAATCCCATATTGTCTATCAGAAATCATGTAAGTGCCTGGTCACTTTGCATGTACCAGGTAACGTTTCAAAGCATTTCCTTTTATCAAGAGGCATCACTATACATTTTCCCGTACAGTTTGTGCAATATGCTATTCATTCAAAAGCTGATCATCTTTAGACATTGTAGCATCAGAAACAAAATTTTATACCCATTGCTTTTGGTATTTCACCCGCAGAGTTCACAAAAATCATGGCTGCCCATTATCTCCCCAATACGCTTGAAAAATACTTAACAGAACTTAAGAAAGATACTCGTAACATTCCACAGTTCCTGGCCTTTGGGAAAAGGAACCATACTTATTATCATTTATTATCCTTCACTATGATGAAGAGCAAAATTGGCAGAAATGTTTTTCTGCACCAGCCTCACCAGCTATTTCGCACAAGTGACTGCAAAAGTAATCACAAAGGTCTGTAAAAGTAAACAGTCAAATAAAAATTGGGTTATAAAGATACATGAAATACGTGAAATAAAGTCATGCAATGATTTCTAGAGCACTTATTTGAACATAACATTTTAAACTTAATTTATGAATAGGTGGCATGAAGATTTTACTTTTACATTACTAGTTTAAAAAGTTTCATTTTAAAATTTTATTACATTGATTACATGAGGACAGAACTATAATTTTATTAATATTGTATTACTTTGAAAAAGTCATTCTTGTGCATTTACAGTGATTGGAAGCAATTATTTTCACTAAGGGGAGCTTCTACTTTGCCTGCAATTGAGATTAAGAAAAGTTTATTATTTTAGTTTAACTTTGTCCAAAATCAACAATGAACAAAAGATATCAGTACTTAATATTCTGCAACTAATATGAAATCCAAGAAGGATTTTAGCCAATGGAGAAATGTCAGAGCTTCAGGCCACTGGGGAGCTGGGGTGAATGGAAGGCAGGTTATCATTGAGAAGAAAAATGTCATGATTTAAATTACTTTGAAGATACATTTTAAAAGAAAGATACATGAAATTCTTCTGATTTCTGAACTGTTGTTTATTATAAAAGTGGTTAATTTGCTTCCCTTGCCTTTTAAGCCTATAAAGACCAAAAGTAGTTTGTTTACCAAATAAAAATACTCTGAAAATGAACAATAATTAGACTCTCACAGAAGTAATCTCTGAAGTTTAGTTATTAGCACATATATTCATTCTTTCAATATGGCTGTTCACAAAGTGGAACAAAAGACAAATAGAATCATAGAAACATAGAATCAGAGACTCAGAGACTCACAGAATCATAGAATAGTTTGGGTTGGAAGGGATCTTCAAAAGTCACCTAGTCCAAAACCCCCACAATGAGCAAGGGACATCCAGCTAGAGCAGGTTGCTCAGAGCTCCATCCAACCTCACCTTGAATGTTTACAGAGATGGGGCCTCTATCATCTCTCTGGGCAACCTGTGCCAGTGTTTCAACACCCTCAATGTGAAATTTCTTCCTTATGTCTAGTCTGAATCTACCCTCCTTCAGTTTAAGATCATTACCCCTTGTCCTATCCCTACAGGCCCTGCTAAAATGCCTGTCCCCATCTTTCTTACAAGCCCCCTTTCAGTACTGGAAGGCTGCAATAAGGTGTCCCCGGAGCCTTCTCTTCTCCAGGCTGAACAACCCCAACTCTCTCAGCCTGTCCTCACAGGAGAGGTGTTCCATCCCTCAGATCAGTTTTGTGGCCCTCTTCTGGACCCACGCCAACAGGTCCATGTCTTTCCTGTGCTGAGGGCTCCAGAGCTGGACGCAGGACTCCAGGTGGGGTCTTCCCTGAGTGGCGTAGAGGGACAGAATCACCTCCCTCAACCTGTTGGCCATGCTGCTTTTGATGCAGCCCAGGATACGGTGGCCTTCTGGGCTGCAAGTGCACATAGGTGGCTCATGTTCAATTTTTCATCAACCAGGACCCCCAGTCCTTCTTGGCAGGGCTGCTCTCAATCCCTTCATCCCCCAGCCTGTACTGATACTGGAGGTTGCCCCAACACAGGTGCAGGACGCTGCACTTGCTCTTGTCGAACCTCATGAGGTTCACGTGGGCCCATTCC
>NW_010546930.1:0-3369 GCF_000687285.1 Phaethon lepturus
TCAGTCAGCAACTGAACAGAAGTATGAGGTTGGGCAAGTTCGTTCACCTCTGCGTACCCAGTTTCCCTAACAAAGATGATGTGCTCCTGCTTTTCCACCAGTCTCTCCATTCTTTACCGCATCCTGATGCATTAATAAAAGCCCTAGGACTTATGATTCTTTGTTCACATACTTGCAAAATAACATAAGCAAGCCATAAATGTAAGTTAGTCAATTCGCCTGTGAGCTATACAATATTTTGCATATATACAGCTTGCATAAATGCACATATAGAGCATATATTGTTAGTTTATAGTATCATACACATACCTATGGTACCACCAAGTGTCACTGCACCTGACATCTGCGACAACAATTCAGGTGAGGGTTTAAGGCCTCCAAGAGTTGCTGCTAAACCTCCTGCAACACCAATCATACCCAAAGCATTTCCAAGACGAGCTGTTCCTTGGGTGGACAGACCAGCCAGGGCACCAACACAGCATAAGCCTGGGCCCAGATACATCATCTTTAAAATAAGAAAAAAATCAATATGCACACATGAAGTAGAGGCACATTCTGTTAAGAAAGCACAGTGTGAAAAAGTATATTCGGCAGCATTCAGTCAGCAACTGAACAGAAGTATGAGGTTAGGCAAGTTCATTCACCTCTGCATACCCAGCCCCCAGGATAAAGCTATGCTTGGATTCACTTTTTCCACACACAGAAGAATACACATTGATTTTTCTTACTATTAAAACAAATGCAAACAGAAGTCCGTCTACCATAAAAGGTGCTATAGGTACAATCCCTGTACATCCCTCTGTGCTGAAATCTCACCCCATCCAGATATCATACCTACTTTAACTGTCACTTCAAGTTAAGCTTTCAGAAACATTTAAACCAAAGACTGGTTTCTATAGTCACTCTAATATTTAAGATGTAATTTAGGAAAATTGCCCAAAAAATAACAAAGTACCTACTGCTTGGGGGGAAGGGGGAGATTAAGCTTTTAAAATTTGCAGATTCAGCATTTGAGGTATGATTACAAGCTTAATCAACTTCATATTGGCTTTTTTGGAATACATAGCTGATTAAAAGACCATGGCTAATTTGCTGTTTACTCCTTAACAGAGTAAGCAGTGAAGGATACCTTGCTGCGAACAGTGGACTGAGAGTCACAAAGCTATCTTCTTACCTGTTCAATATTATAGCCACCATTGAGAGCAGCTGCATAGCCTCCTACAAATACACCGCCAGGAAGTAGGTACAAGTAGTTGTACTCAGGAGGGTCTGTGGGACGTTTGAACATATCCAGCATTCTCTGTGTAACTAGAAACCCACCTGGACAAAAGGCGGCAACAATTTTTAAGAAATAAAAGCTAAAACTAATCATATGTCAAGTTATAACAGAAATATTTGGTTAAACCATATTACCACACAAAGTTAGCAACTGACACCAATAAAGCCTCTGAAAAACTAGTAAGCTGGAAAACCACCAGGAAAAAAAGGTAATCAGGGTAAGATCCTGTTGTCTTTTTTAACCTTTGGAGGGAATTTATGAAAGCCTGGAGGACTTGCTCTGGCTCCATACTCTATGTTGACTATAGGGTACAGTTTAGTTTATAACTATACTCTTTTCCCTGTCTACTCTAGAATAAAAAAGTATTTAAGTCATGTTACTCACTTTTGCATCTTTTTTTATTCATGAAGCTAGGACTTTTGAAGAATTCTGTTCTATGTCACCAACATATTTTTCAAGTAGGAAAGGAATACAAAGACAAATGCAGTACCATCTTGGGACATACAGGAAAAAGCTATTTTATATAGTCATCACCTAAAGGATACTGTAAAAGAAAAATGCACATTTAAATGCTTCCCTAAAAAAAGGTTACACCACAGGCTGTGTGAACCAGATACAGTAACTACCACGAAATTTGGGGTTTTTTTTTTCTTTATTGATGGATGCTATCAGATCCTATTCCCAGAATATTTCTGGAATCTAGACACTGTAAGAGCTTGAAGAATTAAAAGAATTACACAACTGCTTCAAATTAGCCTCAGGGGAAGAAAAAAAAACCCCACAACCAAACCCTAACATTCATACCTGCAACATTGACTGAAGAGTTAAAAGTTGAAAGCACTGCTAGATTTTGAGGAGTGTTTTCAGGGAAATAGTTTCCTCCCATCAATACCAGTCCACCAACTGCAGTTAGTCCTATTTAAAAGGGAAAAAAAGTGTTACTGAACCTTAAAAGGCTCTACATATAGAGAAAGTTTCCTTCCACCTGTCAAAAAAATACCAGTCAACTCAAATTTTTACCCCTACTCTACACATTACTATTTAAACAAAGACTGCCATGATTTATTTCAGCAATATAAACATGTTTAAAAAAAAAGTATATGAATGTAGTTTTGAAGTACAGTGCCTCAAGCACAGAGTCAGCCTCTGAGTACGTATTTGATAAAAGAAACATTGCTTTTAATAGTCAAAATAGACCAGACTCGTGACCTGTCACATATATACACACATAGATATATAAAATCTTACATGTTTATAAGGTTAAGAATCTTACAGGTCACTGTTAAGATATTTCTCTTTTTTCCCCTGCTCAAAACACATAGTTTAAGGAAAGGAAAAAGAGAAAGCAAAAAAAATGAAAGACAAGTTCTTTTCAGGGCAACAATTTGGGAAGAAAGATGTGTTGTATGAAAGGAGAGACTGCAGCACTCCAAGTAAAATAAACTATAGAGCAAACAGTTTAAGAGTTTATGCTAGTTTTGGCTGTGATACTGTTAATTTGCTTTACAGTAGCTAGTATGGGGCTATGTTTTAGATTTGTGATGAAAACAGCATTGATAATTCGCGAATGTTTTAGTTACCGCTGAGCAGCGCTTACACAGTGTCAAGGTCTTTTCTGCTTCTCACACCACCCCACCAGCGAGTAGGCTGGGGGTGCACAAGAAGTTGGGAGGATACACAGCTAGAACAGCTGCCCCCAACTGGCCATACCATATGACATAACGCTCAGCATAAAAACCTGGAGGAAGAAGAAGGGGGGGAGGGGAAAACACGTTCAGTTATGGCGCTTGTCTTCCCAAGAAACCATTACATGGGATGCAGCCCTGCTTCCCTGGAGATGGCTGAACACCTGCCTGCCCATGGGGAGTGGTGAATGAATTCCTTGTTTTGCTTTGCTTTACCTATTAAACTGTCTTGATCTCAAACTATGAATTTTCTCACTTTTACTCTTCTGATTCTCTCCCCCATCCCACCCAGGGAGAGGGAGCAAGAAGCTGTGTGGTACCTGGTTGCTAGCTGTGGTTAAACCACAACAGTCCTTTCTGGCATCCGAATAGGAGCATGAAGGGTTTGAGATAATGACAGGTTTG
>NW_010546931.1:0-547 GCF_000687285.1 Phaethon lepturus
GCCCAGGGAGGTGGTGGAGTCACCACTACTGAAAGTCTTAAAAGAACGTGAAGACGTGGCACTTTATGGTTTAGCGTGCATGGTGGTGTTGGGTTAATGGTTGGACTATATGATCTTAAAGGTCTTTTCCAACCTTAATGATTCTGTGATATGTAGTTCTGTTGTGCTTGCTTCAAATAATTCAATCATCTTTTAACATGGTAGAAAATTATTTGGCAGCATTACAAATGCATCGAAATGTATTAACAATACAATAATATACACTTCACGTTTGCAACCATCTTTCTGCCTTCTGCTCATAAACAAGGTGGCCAACTTCCAGTCAGAGGCACCCGTGATCAGGATCTCAGAGCCACAGTAATGCCACAGCTTGGGCATTGCTAGTGCTGTTTCTTCCTGCTTCCCATCATCCAAAATACATGGAGCATCTTTTACTCCTGTGGCAAATTTGAGGATGCAAATGCAGAGTTGTCTTCCTGTTGTGGTTTAACCCAGCAGGCAGCCAGACACCACACAGCCATTCGCTCACTCCTCCCACCCCCAGTGG
>NW_010546932.1:0-14159 GCF_000687285.1 Phaethon lepturus
GCGAGCAGGCCCGGTGCCGTGTAAACCGCCCAGTGGTCATTTAAATAATGCCCCACAGTATCATGATTTGTCTGAACAGGAATCTAGTCCCATTTTGGTTTTGAGAGTACGGCTTCCTTCTGCAAATGTTTTTCCTACTTCACTGTAAACATAAAACTAGAATTAATTCTGAAACAGTTACTGAATGTTTTCTTTATAGTAGTTTATGGCTTTTCCATAATTCTTACATTTTTGTGACTGAATGGTAACAGCAGGTATTCCAACTGCATAATCTTCTCAAGAAGCAAAATCTCTTAAGGGCTAGTTTATCAGCTATGCATCACCCACACACCTTTACTTAGGAGGCAAAGTCAATACCAGTTTTCAAGGTGATCACTACCTGCATGATTGTTTATGCTTCCTCTGCCAGCCTCCTGACTGAATTGTAAGGCAGTATGACTACAAGTGAAGAGCATTAGAGGATATAATTTTCACTCTTGTAAGGAGACTTTCAAATTTTATCAACTTAGTATCCCAAAAACGTAATTTGATTTGCAATGGAAAATGCATTCTTACATGGATGCTTTACATGTATTATAACCAATTTTGCTTAAAACTGCATTCTGTGCCCCCTGGGTATAGAAGACCAAAATGACCCCATGACACAATATTGACAGAAATATTTTCATGTTTTAAGTAAAAATATTTTTATTGCAAAATGTCTGCCACATAGAGCACCAGTTATACATATGCCAAACATGGAATCCACTCAGAATTATTATGCTTCTTATGTCTTACCTTTACATTTGCATAATTCCTTTTGCATCCTAGTCTGAGTTTAAACTTGAAACTCTCACTTTATAACCAGATGCAGCAGCAGACATATTTTATTCTGCCAAATCAGAATATATGCTATATCCTGTGGCATACTATGACTTTTCAGTGTCAGCACGAATTACTATGCATTGGAAGATTTAAAAATCTTAACTTCTTCATCACTCAAGTGTTTTCAACATTCACCTACAGCTCACTTAAGTTTGGAGAGTGCAACAGATTTTAACATACAGATGCTAGCAGCTCTCTACAAGGCAAGCAAAATTAATACTATTTCTTCCCCTTAAGGCTTCAGCAGAACCTAAACACTTCAACTTCCATTAGAGTAAAATTATCTGGTGTGAATCTTGAGAACTCCAACTCCTATGCTTCATGTCTACAAATCCAGACTTTTGTATGAGACTTAAACAATCCCAGGAGTTTACTTTTTTCTTTATAGTCTGCAGGGGCTGATGAATCTTACAAGTCTCAAGCTCTCCATCTTTAGAGAAGCTGACTAAACCATCTCCAGATATAACAAGGGGCAAAAAAAATAAATTAAAGCCTCAAAGATTAGTCAGCTTAACTTGACAATTCCCATAGGAACCATTTTCCATGGAGATCTCATATTTTAACAGTTGGATTTCTTAATATGTCTCCTGATATTTGACCTCCCTCTTCAAAAGTTAATGATATGTTGTACATTAAAGGAACCAGGTATAGTTCTACTCAGTCTTGTTCTTTTTAATGTTTTCAAAGCACCTGGGTCTGGCAAACTCCATCACAAAGTGTTTAAAGAGCTGACACCACTGCCTTTAAAATTTGTGAAGGATGTACACAGCAAAAGACCATAAAAAAGTAGAAGTAACATCTGTCTACAAAACTGGTAGAGAAATACAGCACTAGAGTAGATGACTTGAAGAGAATGCATAGTCTCCAGTTTGGAGGACTTCAGGATTAGGTTTGTGATCTCTACTAATATATAGACTTCTGCTGATGCTTTTCCAAAAGTTGAGGTGTACATTGTGTCTCTCTTTCATTTAGATTTTCTGATCTCTAATAAACTTCCTCTCAAATACAATGTCTAGACCCTCTGACAAATGGGCTATCACATTACTCAATTAAAATACAGAAGTCATTCTCTTCTAGTCAACTAATTTTGTATGATATGTCAGTATTTAATATCTCTAAGAGCATTCAGCATCTTAAGCTTACCAGAAGTCTGCCAACAGGTAAAAGAGTTATTAGAATACAGACAGTTATATTCATACTGAGAAGAATCACATGCACTTCATTTCATTATGAAAAGAAGCTAAAACCTGAAGTTTTCCCATGTTAGGGAAAGGAATTAAGACCTGAGCGTATACTCAGCCACTTCTGGCTCACCCTTGCAGTTTGAAGCAATAGGCATAGACACTGCTTCACACTCATGATATATCAGAAATATAGATCAACTCTGTTCCCCCAACTCCTTACTAAAACAAACTGCTTCTCTCTAGTTAACATAACTTTCATACTTCCTTACAACATTTTAAGGAGACGGAACCATTTTCTGTTCTAAATAGGGAAAATGCTTTCAATACAGATCAATGGCCAAAAAAGCCTTTTGATTTGGGGTCAGTCAAAACTTGTATTAGGTTTCACTTACAGAGACACAGTATTTTGATGATTTTTGTAGTTAAAACCATTTTGGGGTAACAAAGTCAAGATCTGGATCAAAATTAGTTCCATAATATGTGCTACAGCTAGAGTAAGCAACAAAACCAAAGACATTCAATTCCAGTGCCTCATTTGTTTTCACCTCAAAAAGACATTATCTTTCAGACCACAGAAACCTCTCTTCTACTTCATGATCTACAAGAGACACGTTGAAGAAGCTGGCTTCCAATAAAGCACATAGCTTTGTGAACAACCTGAAGGAAATTATGAATGATTTCACATATACCTTGACCCTCTTTGAAGACTGAAAAATGTAGAGACGTCCTTGACAGCCAAACAACCCATGCACTGATAAGGCTAAATCCCTGTCAGTCCAGGATTATACACTGCGGCAAGATACCAAAAGGGTGGAGAACACTACCCAAACCCCTGTGATGCTATGAGGCACAGGAGGGCTACCCAGACAGTCTGTCCTAACTTGGACAGGCCTCCTCAGTCATATTCGCAACATCATTTAGCTATTTCTCACAGGCTTGGAATGCCCTGCAAAATCTGAGACAGTGTTTTACTATGTGTGTTCACCGAGAGATGCCCAGCAGAAAGGGACCTGGGGGTGCTGGTTGACAGCCGGCTGAATATGAGCCAGCAGTGTGTCCAGGTGGCCAAGAAGGCCAACAGTGTCCTGGCCTGTATCAGAAATAGTGTGGCCAGCAGGAGTAGGGAAGTGATTGTGCCCCTGTACTCAGCACTGGTGAGGCCGCACCTTGAATCCTGTGTTCAGTTTTGGGCCCTTCACTACAAGAAGGATGCTGAGGTGCTGGAGAGTGTCCAGAGAAGGGCAATGAAGCTGGTGAGGGGTCTGGGGCACAAGTCTTATGAGGAGCAGCTGAGGGAACTGGGGTTGTTTCATTTGGAGAAGAGGAGGCTGAGGGGAGACCTTATCGCTCTCTACAACTGCCTGAAAGGGGGTTGTGGCGACGAGGGTGTTGGTCTTTTCTCCCAAGTAACTAGTGATAGGACAAGAGGAAATGGCCTCAAGTTATGTCAGGGGAGGTTTGGATTGGATGTTAGGAAAAATTTCTTCTCCGAGAGGGTGATCAAGCATTGGCACAGGCTGCCCAGGGAGGTGGTGGAGTCGCCATCTCTGGAAGTGTTCAACAAACGTGTGGATGTGGCTCTTCAGGACATGGTTTAGGGGACATGGTGGCGCTGGATTAATGGTTGGACTTGATGATCTTGAAGGTCCCTTCCAACCTTAGTGATTCTGTGATTCTATGGTTACCCAGAAAAAACACATCAGATTTTTATTTCAGTTTTAAATTAGCTAAATATTCTCTTTCTTTTTCCTAGAACATCTGCTTTTGTGATGCTTTTCATGGCCCATAGGGTGTTGTAACAGTGATGTGTACATGTGTACTGCATTTGTCTGCCTTTAATACCAAATGACATTTAGAGCAATGGTGATGCACAGTTGTCCGTACTCGCTTTCTTCATCTTTTTCAGAAAGACAACAAAAAGCAGTAGCAAAAAGGAAAACTGTAGCATGCAAAATCCAGTTTACAGGTTCAGCTGATGGACGTGAAGTCATACCCAGAAGGTGACTTTTCCCCCTTTAAAAAACAGAATAAGAAAATTCAGTGTAATAAAGCGAGCAATGAATGCAATTGTATGTGTACTTCTGGAGCACGCTTCATACAGCTTGTCACAAAACGTTACTTGAAAATATAAATCCAGGATGATTGTCTTGAATGCAGCACAGATAAGGGAAGCACACAGCAAGTAATAACAGCCGTAGAGCAAGCTGATGAGGGGTGTTGAAAGAGAAAATATACTGCATGGGATACCATAGAAATCTATTTGGCCACTTCATATACTTATTATGTAGGTGGCCCAAGAGGTAATTGGCACTTTGCATTTATTTTGCCTGCAGAAAAATTGGAATTTGTCTCTTCAGAAACATTCGAAGCAAAAGGAGTTGATCAGGAAAGAAACATAATTGAGAAACAGAATTAGATTCCGCCACCTTTGGGAAAGGTAAAATATAGGGGAATGACTTTGCTGCCAAGATGATCCTCCTGATACGGTTCACTTTCTTAGACAATTCCAGCTGCTCCCATTACCAGAAGAGACAAGAGACTTATGTTTTTAATTTACCTTGTCATTGCTACTTTGAGGCAAATTATTAAATATTATTTTACAGGTGGGAAATGAGCCCCAAAGTACTACATTTACTTAAATACATACAGAGCAAAAAGCAGGGACAAATCTAGGTTTCTGGAGTCTCTGTGTAGCATGCTAAACACTAAAACCTTACATTGTTATGGTCATATATGCCTCTTTCTACGGACTGTCCATCTAGTCTGTGACTGTAATATACATAGCGAATCTAAGACCACAGGTGTTAGGTGTGGGAATCATTGTTGCAGTATTGATCCTTTCTCTTCTGAGTTGTCTTGAATGCAGATACAGAGAGTTCAATTTTAAGAACAGTTTCAAATTATGGAACATTACAGGCCTATGTTCCCTAGATGCTGAATAAAATGACTCAAGAAGTTCTCATTAGAATGATTCCCCTCAGAAATACCTTTTTCACAAAATAGAAATTTACAGGAAAGTTCTAGTTTTACCCAAAACTTTTTTGAGAAATTCTTAATTTCTTAATTCTTAATTCTTTCTTTTTTTGAGAAATTCTTAATGGTATCTCATCCTTTTCTTCTGCAGGCAAAAGGAACATTAAAAAACATTTGCCAGGCCGGCAGCTCGCAAACTGAGGGTGGGTTTTTTTGATTGTTTGGGGGGGGGGGGTTTTGCTTCTTGGAATTTCCTTCCCATAAAACCTAATCAAGTATCTATATTTTTAAATCTCAAATTTGAGACAAACTTTTATCACCCCCTAGATTCTTTTAACCTTGTTTCCTTTCTATTTCAAGATTATTGATTAGCATTACTGAAAACAGAACCCAGCATCTGTCTACAGCTATGAGAAAGCTGCAGAAAACAATAAGTACTGTTGAAAGAGATCCACGGTCATGATAGCACTAGGCAAAAAAACCCTCAATGTTGCAATGGCAAAGATATATTAAACAGAAGCACAGTATAGCTATTGATGTCAAGTATTTAAAATTGAATTGAAAAATAACTGAGAGAAAAATTTTATGTTGACAATGTCATAAGTTTTATTTAACATGTGTATATAACAGGGTAGTGTCATTGCATATTTTTTCTTTCTTTCCATAAGCAATGAAAGTGGTGTGGTTGCGTGGGTGTCTGAGTACATGCTAATAATTTTTAAAGAGTCCTGGCTGAAAGTTCGACAGAAAGATACAGTCTTGGAAAATATTAAGTTCCAAACAATATCAAAAT
Source organism: Phaethon lepturus (assembly GCF_000687285.1). Taxonomy (NCBI): domain Eukaryota; kingdom Metazoa; phylum Chordata; class Aves; order Phaethontiformes; family Phaethontidae; genus Phaethon; species Phaethon lepturus. The sequence goes on from NW_010546932.1 coordinate 5,815, forward strand.
GGAGGTGCTGGGGAGAAGAAATGCATTCAAATTCATATCTCCATAAATGAAACTCTGAAGTATGATCTCAGGTACATATTAAGCCCTAGCAAATCGACACGAAAGGGAAACATTATGAATGCCCCAAAGGAAAGAATAGCTTCAAAGTTTCCAAAGTATTAAACATGACATTATTTAACCAGGACATGCAAAGCTACAGGCAACCAGGCCCTGTTCTGCTGCTCACAAAAGTACTTGTCACATCCAAGAAGTGATCCAACTGGGCTCTGCATACCACACAAGTCACACTTCAAAAGCATGTACCAAGGCTTGTGAGAAGAGGAAATACAAAGACCATATCAACATTTTAAACTTTTATACAGGACTTTGAAGTCTTCATTTTAATATATTTTGAGGTAGAAAATTATATTTTGAGGTAGAAATTATAGCAAATTTTTTTTTTTAGTACTTTACTGACTTTTTGCAGATAGTCTGTCTAACTGCTGATCCTGAAGAACTGACATCCACTATTTCCCAGTCAGCCACCACAGCTGACAGCAGCTGGTGACTGCAGGTTGTAAGAGTCAAAATGTTGGGATAGGCAACTGTGCCTGAAAAGCAAGCATGGGTCTGCATGACAAGAAGAGAGGCAAATGAAATGTCCAGTCAGATTTCTTCATTGGACATTTTTCTCATGTAGCTTTGCTAGTATTCACTTAAAAAGCACTGATTAAAGTTGTATGAAAAGAGTGTGAAATTTTAGTGTCAAACCAAAATATTAAAATAGAGATGAATTGATGTATATACATAAATTTTGCAGCCTTATATATTTAATATGAGGGAAAGAGATCTATTGACACATTCAAGATTAAAAGAACACCAAATTCCTCACCAATATTTCACAGAAATCTTATTTCTAATGTAACAAAGTATTCTTTGTTACATTAGAAAGTCCAGCCAGTTATGTCTGGGATGCAGTGTTTGCCAAGCAAATAATACAGACTGTAATTTGAAAAAGCTGGGGAGTTGGGTTTTTTTAAACTCATCAACGACTGGATTCCCAGTCCTGTAGTCCTTTAAAACTATTTGTAAGTTGGAATTGTATCAGTGAATGCTTTTATCTTCACTTGGATAATTCACAAAGCTGATAAGTGACATATCTTAGTTGTTGCACTAAAGACAAAATTATTTGAGCCTTTTTCCAGAGCCAAAAGATTTACAAATGAGCTCTTCATCTTATCAGAACTCTCTAACAAGCCGTCATTCTATTTTAGGTATTTCAAGCATTGGAACAGGCTGCCCAAGGTAGTGGTGGAGTCACCATCACTGAAGGTGTTCAAAAAACATGTAGACGTGGCACTTCAGGACATGGTTTAGTGGGCATGGTGGTGTTGGGTTAACAGTTGGACTTCATGATCTTAGAGGTCTTTTCCAACCTTAATGATTCTGTGATTCTACAAGCCTTGTGGTGATGTTGTTAAACAATAAAGTAAATTTTTATATTTACCTCACTGTAATCCAGACAGAATCTATACAAGACTGTGCAAACAGTAACATATTTTAAGAATCATCTCCATCAAATTCTACAAGAAACTAGAACACAGGTATTACAACCATTTATCAGGGATGAAATCCACTATTAAAAATGTATAAGAAGAACAGTTAAATAATCATGAAGTTCATAAATCTACAGTTTTCTTTTTTCAAAATTATAGTTGCAAGCAAACACATACTTTTTTTTTTTATACAGACAAAAGCAGCAACTTGTCATTATCACCATCAAATAACAGCAAACAATTAATAGAATTAGCTGTCTTGGCTGCTAAACACTGGTCTCCTTCAGCATGCTAACTAATTTGAAATGTTGCCCCTTCATTTGGCTTTTGCTTTTAATTTTTGATGAAAATTAATTTGAAAACATCTTGTTCCTAATGCATACTTTACCATACAACACAAGTTTAAAATCTGACCACTTCATTGCCTGTTCTTCCCAAGACACAGACAAGAACATGCTTATGCATTGTACCTTGCTGTTTCCCTTCCCACTGCAGTAAAAAGGGTCTTTGTTCAAAACCCATCAAAATCCATATGAAAATAACACAGATGAACACTTATTATTTCAGTCTACATATTCTACATCCAGTATCTACCTTAAACTAGTTGCTAATGCTGATTTCAGTTGATATCAGTGTTCATATTTTCACTGTAGAGATGTGGGGCAGGAGGGAATCAAAGGAAAAGAGGTTGCACAAAGATTTAGAAAAATGCACACACAAGAAGAAGCTTCTCCTTAGGATTCATTCAAGGTACAGCATAAAATATCCATTTATGTCATTTGATTCTCATAAAAGTCAAGTCAGAAAATGGAAACAGTATAAACTCTATTTAGAGATACTTCACTATGAGCTTGCATTTTACCTACAGAGGTCTAAGACATAGTGCAAAAAAGAAGTGTAACAATTTAAGAAAAATCCTAAAATTGGGTTGTTTTTTGGGGGTGGCTGAAGGATATAGGAATCTGACCAAAAATCAATTGTTTTTTAAAAATAAAATCTAGGGTAAATGAAGACATTTGCTTGCAGATAGGATTCAAGCAGACAGGAAAATTATTTCCTATGGATAAAATTAATGAAAATGCAGAGATAAAACAGAAATTTCCATTAGAGAACCTCTCCAATAAAGTTACAACTCACAGAGTACACTTGACTGGATAGATGTGAGCTGGAGATATTCCTTTCTTGCCAAATATAATGAAAGGCAAAGGTTAAGTAAGTGCTTTAAGACATAGCTGCTTAACAACTTACTCCGTAGTAAGAACCTTTCAATAATAATATTGAATTACAGCAGACATGCTAGAGATACACAGGAAATGAATTCGATGTTTAGAACTCCTTTCTCATGGGCCCAACTTGCACAACTGGTCAAAGAGGCATCTTTCTATCCCAGAAGAATGGCCAGCACCCATTATTCATATTCGTCCTATAGCACTGAGTGCTTATAAATATTTTACAATTCACCTGATCATATTTACTATCAGATTTTTAGAGAGCCATATGAATATCTAGGGTGCACATTTTTTTCACCAGCATCGGAGTGGTGTTTTTCGGGGTGGGGTCGGGGAGGTGGATCGCTCTGGTATCAATCTTGTCTTCAGCACGTACCTGCTGAAACTCTATACAAATTGTGAATTAAAGACCCAAAATACTAGGGTGAAACAAAAATGCAGTGCAATTATTTTGGTGCTGGACATGACAAGGCATCTATAATTCTGCCGAAACTCTCAAAAAGACAAAATAGAATATAAAAAGAACATGAGTAGATAAGATAAAAGAAACTAAAACACTTGTAAAAACCTGTTTTTCTAAAATAATCCTGGGAGATTCTTAGGTGACTGTAGGAGCTGAAATAAATACTCATGCCCTGCATGTCAGTGGCTAAAGTGAACGGTTGTACTGAAAAAATACTGAAAGACAAATAAGCAGTTTTTAATCAGCCTTCAGTAAAGAGATGCTGTGGACAGGCTTCTCTCTTTCTGAACAGAGCAAGTTTTCAGAATTATGCTTTTCTCCTCATGCAAGGGAATGAGGTTTCCCTTGTTTTGTAAAATGAAATAGCACAGAGTCATCTCCAAAATGAGTTTCAGATAAATCCTTCTAATACAGGCGTGAAACTTCATTAGCAAAAAGGGTATCAGTGACAACCCTGGCTACATGTGCCCTGGGAGATGGGATGGTTCTGGTGCAAGGACAGTTGCACAAAAATGTAAATTAAGCCAGGGTTTTAGAAGGGGGCCTGCATGGGCCTTAACTGGGACTAAGTGTCATACAATGAGCATGCTCTAAAAAAAGGGAGGTAGGACACATTAAAATATCTCTTACTGGATATCTGAATATAGGCAACAACTATCTACCTCCAGCCTATGTTGCCTTCATAAAGCTCCTGTGCACCGGCTCAGAGTGCTCAGCCAGGGTTGGATTGGTAGCAACACCTTTCCTGGCACAGCTCCCTGCGAACCTGCCCATTTTGCCTAAAATTGCTCATGAGGCAGCAAGCAGCCGAGTGAAGTGTCCTAACCTTTGTGAGTCAGATGAGGGGGAAGACAAGCAAGCTGAGCTGAAGTCTCTTCAGCTGGCACAGCTTCTAAAAAATGCAGTCACGACTTCAGTAAATCAGTGGTAGCAAATTTGTGCTTTACTTACTCTCAAACAATTACGTACGCAAATAGCATAATATTTTCTGTTGTTCATCCACCACTGGTACACAGAGCAATACCATTCGGCACTAGATTCAGCATGTAAGAGCCTACACTAGCAACACTGAAGGAAGTAGTGTAGCTGGTTCCAGTTCAGATACAAACATCCTGCCATTTATTTCAGCTGTGGAAGTTCACATATGCTGAAGCTATGATCAACTCATTCCTTTGCTGCAACTATAGCAAAGAACCTGCCTGATCATTCATTTTTAGAATATTCCCATTTAGAGTGACAAACAAGTGACAAAGCTTGTTACATCAGGAAGCTAATATCTCAGAAAAGCAGTCAGGTTATATTTTTTTCTTTTGAGATAATGGCAAGCTTGTTTTATATGCACTGGAATTTATCTATTACTTCTACATCTTGCTAGGAATGTATTACAATGTGGGAATGTACAAACTAAAGCTAGACATTTCTGTTAGCATACTTGATTACAAATGTTAATAATTCCAACAGAGACTGGAATTGTAGCAGCTAAATTAAAAACTGTCTGCTTTGCTTGAAAGAAATGATGTCTACTTGGGGAAGTTACTGAACACTACACTGGGAAGATTCATTTCCAGCAGATGTCCTGCAGAGATGATGAGAGCAGTGAAAAAGTAATATAACTACACTCTTAGATAAGAACTTAAGTAATTTTAAAATATCTGTAGCTAAAAGACTATCAGACTCATGCCTTTTTTTTTTTTTTAAGGTAGTGAAGATAGTTTTCTCAACTATCAAATTAATTAATTAAATGCACTCATGAACCCCACAATCTTCATCATCTTCAATTCTCTGGTAAAACAGGACCCTACCTAACAGTACAATCTTTTGTCACTACTCTTATTAAAAGCAATATTTAAGAGACAATAGCTGCCTTTCAGGAATTTCAAGTGACTGTTTTCTAGAGGGAAAACATTATTTGTGTGCGTTCTGGGCACAGACACACCCAGATATATATGCATCAAGCTGAGAAGCAAGAAACACTTGCTAGTGCATTGCAGAGATGCTTAAATGTGTTAGCCCAGAAGCAGCACAGAATTAAGTACGGCTCCTCCATTTTTGGCATTGCAGAAACTTCTGCAGTGCTTTGGGGCTGCACCAAGTTGGGTTGGTATGAGTTTCATCCTATGAGGTACAGCAGTTGTCCATTCCTAGAATGGAGATTATATGTACTGTTACATTTAATGAAACCTTAGGTTCAGATTCCATGTTAACCGTTAGCTACATAAAGTATGAGAAATGCATGCAGCATGCTATGCCTTAGAACGAAAATAAGGAAAGCAGCACTGCAGGCAGATATACTGTGCTCTCATAACAACTAGTCTGAAAGAATACTGCAGACTACATTATTCTACTCAGAAAGAGCTTTCTCTCAACTGTACTTGTTGCTCACATTAAGAAAGTCAAATCATAACTAGCAGTTCTGAAATCATAACTAGCAGTTCTCCCTACCAAACCTCTTGTTCGATAACAGTCAGTCCCAATGTAAAATTTAAGAATGTTAAAATGTTTATCTTAAAATAGCAATTCACTGCTGGAATTGGAATTTATGAAAGGATATTGTGCCAAAATGCTTGTGTTTGAAGTCTATGCTGATTCATCCAGCTGACTGTTTGGCCACTGGTTGGAGAGGTAGTATACCAGACAATGAGTAAAGGATGATAAATGCAAACAGGACACACAGGATAAAAGCTGGAAGGACTCCAAGTAACTCTTTAGACAACAGAATGTGCTATCACTATAAACGTGCAATAGTTTTGACACAGCCTATTGTGCAGAAAGTTAAGATATTCTTGATATAATCAACACATAATGACAGATAAAGAGCATCTAACTTGAAAGTCAAGCATAGATAGCCAAGCAACATCTGCTCCACACAAATTATCACAGAGCTGGACAGAGGAAAATTGAAACAAGGCCAGACTAAAAACTCTTTAATCCATGCAAAATCTTCACAGATCTAACAGTAAATCCCTTAGGTCACCGGGACAATTGGATAGCAGCAATGAGGAGAGGATACCAGTGGTTTGCAACTACCCATCCTTCAGAATATAACCAGTAGCTCATCATTTGTTGGATATAGTGGCATGCTCAAATGCTTCCCACTCCTTCCTTTAGTAGGCAGGTCCTACATACATTTGGCACTGGACAGGGAGGCAGAGGGAACTCAGCAGGTTTTGTCCTTCTGCACAGCTGAGTGACAGATTTCAACTGCATGAATCTTGTAGTTTATCCCAGAAGTTGCCCAAAATAATTTTTTTCCCTCTTAATGTGCGTTGTTTATAACCACACACAATTTTAATCTCTTTGTTCTGCTCCCAAATATACTCTTCAGAAAGAAAATAAATCATATTACTTTAATAACAAAACTCCTGAAAACAGCTCACAGATAAATGGGAAAAGACAGTATCAAAACAAACAATTTCACATTTAGAAAACATTATTTATTCCAGAACATATGTCTTCTATTTGCTCAAGAATTACTATGGCCGATTTATAATGCCAATGTTCTGATCGCTATATACTACTTTCAAATGATTGCTTGAGAGTAGATTTGCAGAAGGCTATCACTGGAGAAAAAATTTGTGCCAGTGCCAAATTTGGGTTCTGATTCCTAGTCAGGATGACTGATAGGGTTATGTCCTCCAGATGTAACCCCAGCCTTGCTTTACAGACAGCTGAGAACTGCAAAGTACGTCCCAGTGCTTTAAGATAAACTAATACTTTGAAACATCAGGCTGTAAGAGCAGCTCTTTCAGAAGCATCTTTCCTGTTTATGCAGCTAGGGTAAAGGACTGTAACATCACAAGCTACCCCAAAGGAATGCATTTTTATTGTGGCTCAGAGCTACAGAGCGTGATGGGCTAAAGCTGTGTAACACTTTCACTGAGTCATTCACAGCATACTCCTCACTAGCTGCTCCAGTGGAAAAAAAACTTTCATAGTTAGTGCCCCCCTGGGAGGTCAGTATAGAGCAACCAGTGAGCTGTAAATTCACATCCTAACTGACGGTGCAGTAACTTTCACACGTCCGTAGCCCCTAGTGTCCCAGACTGACTTAATGGCTAGAGCCCTGCACTAGGAAAAGAAGCTGCTGTTCCTCAGTTCAGGGTGTACTTTTCTTTCCCTTCAATCTGTCCCAGCCTTTTGATTGTAAATTGCTTAGGGCAGGGAGTGTCTTATATTTAAACAGTGAGAGTCTGCTTGTAGGAGGATTTTGCAGCTGCTACTGCAAGAATAGTAAGCATGAAAAGCAGAACTGGCAACACAAAAGCTTAAGAAAAACACAAATCGTCATCATTTCCAATTCTAAACTACCTAAATACGGTAAGGTAACTATTTCAAGGATTTTAGTCAAAACAGCTCTTCAAAGCCTCAAAATATGTGCTACCTCCACTTCATAAACCAATTGAACATTTCCTTTAGTTTGCAACCCCAAGCACCTTTCTCCAGAAAAAACGAAGGTACCAATGGGGACCTCTCAAAACCCAAGAATAAATTTGTGAGCTTGCTAGACCACACCTGAAGAAAAGTGTCATACAACTCAAATATGCAGGGAAAAAATGAAACAGGAAACACTTCTGAATGCAAATACCTACATACTTGATAGGCTTGAGTGTCTGTAATCTGTAGCCAATGCACCTCTGCCTGGATAATATAGCAACTGCACTAATGTGAAAAAGACTCAACATGTACATATGGGACACTGTATAGCCAGATAGAGTAGTAGCTAGTAGCGGTAGCTGCTAGCTACTACTATAGTAGCAGTCTCCATGGCTAGGTAATATGACTACATACAACTACATTGTTACTACATAACTACAAAGTTATTAGTTTACATTATACAGCACAACAGTTTCCACCCATGACCAGGACACCTCAAAGCCATAGAAATAGCAACAACAAGGCTAAATACAGTATGATCACAAAGAATATGCAGATGAATAACTTCATCTATGGCTAAACCAAGGGTTGAAGGCGATCTTAGTATACTTTCTCATTAAGCTACAGAACTTTTAAGTCACAAGGCTATCTACATTTCCAGAGGAGAAAATTAATTAGCCTTTGCATGGGTGCCACAACTTAGCATATATACCAACAATTGTGCTGACAGTACAATACAGCAGG
>NW_010546932.1:14190-47023 GCF_000687285.1 Phaethon lepturus
AGGAATTAAAACAAAGGCAAAAAGTAGTGTTGGATGATAAAGGTTACAGAAACTACTAGATGTTTGCAGTAAATTGAAATCATAAGAAACATATCATTTATGGGTTAGGTGCACTTTAAAAAAAAAAAGTTTAAAAGAAATCAGACTTAGATCTGGTAAAATGAAGAGCTAATCTAATCATCCTGGGATTGGTTTGACAAGCAGCCATTCATTACTCCTTATGGAAATAAGAGAAAAGGGGGATATTTCTAAATTTATGAAATGAAAGCAGATGTTTCGGTGGTTTCTTGAGCTGGTTGAAAGAACACAACAGAAACATTTCATAGGATCATGTCTGTTTTGATGGCAAGGAGTCAAAACACACATTGACAGTTTCATTTTGACTAGTTTAAGGCATTTGCTTCTGAAATGTTGACATTTACATTTTATCTCAATTGGGTATGATGTCAAAAAACATTTTGTTGCATAAAAATAGTTTTTCTCCTCAGTGTCTCCCTATTGTGAAAAATTCAGTTTCACAAACCAATTAAATGTAAAATCAATTTCCCAAGTTTCAGAACATTCACCTATTTATTATTTTCACTTGAAAATTCTCAAGATGCAAGCTTTGATTCCACATGTTTGCTCACATGAGCATAGAGGACATGTATGACCACTTCAGGATGAGGGTTTTTGAAGTTCGTGTATGTTCAGGTTGTTAGATAACAAGGAATGACTGAAATTAAGGGAAATATCCTCTAAAAGCTGGATACTAAAACTGAAAGTTTTCACCGCAAATATTGTTTTAAATCAGCATGGAAAAATCAGAATAAAGTATTACCTATAATTTTATTTTATTTCTGGACTCAGAGTACTTAGGATATATCTTGGTTTAGGATATATTAAACATCTACTTATGCAAAATATTTTTAACAAAAATGTCCAGTGCATAAAGGGGGAGCAATTAATGGAAAAAGCTTTTGTATGGTGATAGCTATTATTTAAAGATACTAAAATAAAAGGATAATTACTTTTAGAATGGAAGTTAAGTTTCTGATATACTTCAAAGGAGAGGGCAGGCAGGTGAAGCACTCTTGACAATATTTTTCCCATGCTTTGAGCACATGCTGATAACAATCTAATGAGGTACCTTTCTAGTATGAACTGTAGGTCAGAAAAATCCATGATAAAAGTAATGATTCTCTTTTGAAAATCCATGGGTCAGAGAGGAGGCATGACATGACTACATAACAAGTTTGTTCTGTAACGGTAGTTTTGGCTATTTTCCTGTCTTTCCCACTCCAAAGTGGCACATTGTCAATCTCCTCACACATCATCTATGACAGTAATTTGTTTGTCTGCTAGCAGATGAAAAGCTTTCTGTTATAAGCTGTATTTAATAAAATCATCTATCCCTGCCTCTTGGGCCAATTTTTAGCAACGGAAATGTATTTATTATGCTAAAAAATGTGGTGCCTCAGTCTGAAGGGTTGTTGTCACCCTCACACTCATTTGAAACCTGTGCTGACAATATACATGCAATATATCTGGCAAATGTGCAGGTAAGGCTACCAGCACACAAAGGGCTCTGGCCACACCAGAAGAATCCATAACAACAATGCCACACAACTTCCAGCCTCAATCTGGCATCTCATCCCAGAGATGCTAGTGTTTCTAACTTTTTTCAGCCCGAAACTCCTGTTTGAAAATAAAATAACACACTGCATTCAATTCACATTTACTATGGAAAAAGTATGTATCTATCTATATTAATAATAATCCTATACAGGTTGTTCATGTGTTCTGACAGGTTAACCAAATACTTTGTAGGGTGTAGATAATACATTTGGTCTAGTGAAAGAGTTAACCACAATACTTAAAAAGTTACTACTCCTTCTTTCTTCTCTTCCACACATAACATCCAATATTTTTATCTAAAATAATAAGAGAGATTACTGCAGATGACAAAATGCATTTCTACATGTTCACTTAGTGCCCCAGTCACTTGGGTACATTTGCATCTATACTCTTTCTGTATGATTGATTTTGCTCTTTTAAGCTGAAATGTCTCATATTTCCCTTTCAGAGCAAATAAAAGTGTTTGAAGTCTCAAGAATCTCAAGGGTCAAGAAAACCATTTTCTACCAAACTATCTTCTCAACTAGCTTGGGAAGAAATGTCAACCTACCAGCTGAAAAACCCCGCAGCAGTGCATGCTGCCTCTCACTGACGGTATCATGAACACAACCCACAGTGCTGCTGTTCTTTAACTTACTCTTCACCGTCTGTTTTCTCTACCTGTGTTTCAACCAGACAGTTGTTTCTCTATGAATTTGGAAAGGCAAGATTAAATCAAGGCCAAATTCAGTTGTTAAGTCTGACAGTTGCCCAAGAAAGCAGAGTGTTTTCTTAAATTGAGGTCTGACATTGGATTCCCATGCCAGCTGCACAAGTTGTCCTGGTAGTTATTGACAGTAGCTATAAAAAGCAAAATATATTTATTTTCAAAACTGTACTTGTAAATCAGACTTCCAAGACAGCTGGACCAGACATTTTCCTGTCCTAGTTGCAGTGTGCTTAGGGAGGAGTAGGAGAAGGAAGAGAAGAAAGCAAGCACTTTTTTGCACTGCAGTACTACTTTTGGGTCATCCACTCTCTAACCCTACTTCTCTCATTCAAAATAGAGTGATAAAAGGGATGACATGTAGCAGCACCACTGATTGAAAAGATGGACATCATCTTGAAGAAGAAGGAAGAAACCTCAGAGTTTGGTTTTCTAAATAAAAGACATCAACATTGGTCTTGTCAACAATTGGGCTGGAACTACCTTTCTTATGCCTGTATTGTAAAGCAAAACCAAGTGGAACAGTTTGGTAGCTTGGAAAACAGAATTTTAATCAAAGAAGTGATAAGAAACAGACTTTTCACAGACACATGCTAGATCTGATGAAGCTCTTTTTGTAAGAAAGTTTCTCTGTCAGCAGACAGGTTAAAATATGGAGAGGAAAAAAACCAACTAAAATAAGAAGCAGGCTTGTCACTGGATCAATTACCTGGGAGAAGAGGCATCCAGATTCAAAATTCCATTTAGTTAGAGACTGTAAATTCCTTAGCCAGGTTTTCTTCTATTTTAAATTGTAGCTTTTTCAGTCACTCACATGGAAAATGTAGAAGATCTCAGTTTCTTCTTGCTTCAGAATGGAAATGTCAACACCCTGCAGACTGGAAGAACAGCATCTCATCTAGCTTATGGACAGCCAGATACAATATGTACCAGGAAGCTGATTAATAGATCCAGCCGGGTGGCAGAATGCATTTCTCTTATCTAGTAAGCAGACCATAATAGTTGATGATTTACAGTGACTTCTATGAGACAGAGATTGAAAAGTAACAACAGCTCCATGACTAGCACATTTGTTTCTCACTCCCTTATATCTGATGGTTCAACTTTTAACACCAACACCCTCAAGGAAGATGATGGGAAGCTCTTTAATATTCTGCAGAATTCCAGCTTATCACATCTCTTAGTTTGAGGCCTGCATAAGGAGGCATTAGAAGGCTTCAAAAAAGGCAAATGCAACAACACAAGAAACAAAGTGAGGATGATGCACTTTCCTTTGAGCAGTGGCCTTTTGCTCTGAGCATTAGATTCCCAGCTGCTACTGAATGATCAAGAAGGAACAGTATGGAAAGCAGCTTTCTTTTTGTCAGTAGGAGGCCAGGAGATATTCTGCTGTGTCTTTTGTAATCATCAGTGTAATTGTGATCTTGAGTTAAAGCCACTACAGCACTTCATACATGGATTAAACTACATCCAACTTATCTGGAAACTGAAGCAACATTAGATACTCTATGTCTCAAGTGGCATATTTAAGCACAAACATACATCTCAACTGGTTTATAATTTTCCTGAGGCAATTCTTTTGTTCCAGTAGAAGCCTCATGTACACCTCCTGCATTTTAAGGTGCAGAATCATGATTAAGGTAATGAGAAGATTGCAAGAAGTTAATGTTAATGTTCTCCTTGGCTGGCAATTGTTATTCAAGTGGGTGTTGGATGAGCTAATTCATAATTTTATATTTAAATGCCATCAAGGGTGCATAGATCCTTATTTACTTGTGCATATAAGTAAATAAAGGAATGTAACCTCATTCATCAACTAACAGCCCTGAAATGATGGCTTTAAAGTTCCTAGCTGTATTAAAATGCATGCTTTCCCACACCACAACCTCAGAGCCTGTTGGCAGGTAACTCTACAGCTGTCAGATACCTGAGCTGCTTCTATGCGTTGCAGAGTACTACTGATATTGAACTCATGTCCCAAATGCTGAACAAAATGACTAAATATAGCAGCAAGAGTAACTCAGCCACATTCCAATCTCAACAATGGTTGTAAAGGCAAACAATTACAAATGCTCAGCTGCATATAAGCACAGCTGGGATCATTTTCCTTGTTTGAGGATCGGTGAATTACAAACTATCTCATCTGGAGTTGCAGGGATTCAGGTTCTGAATCAAGTTTTTTCTCTGTGCTATGGAGCAGTAACTGTAATTCAGTTTACTCAAATGTCAAAGGTTAAAACATTCCTCTGAAAACCATTTCCATGTTGTTTACATGCTAAATGCAAAGTGCTTAATCTGCTGCCATCACAGAAGTCTTTGCATACGCTGGGATTATTTATTCATATTCCAAATCCCCTAATTAAGAATAGGATAGCCATGACAAAAATCGTGATTCCTAGAATTAATAGAATGTCTGGTACTTGCAGCGTCAGGCAAATGTTAAAAAATTAACCCATGTAACTATTCAGTGAGGTAAAGTACTATCATCCCAACAGTTGGGTAAGACAATATTGCTAATAAGTTGTTAGTAGGAGTGCACACCTATCCAAGTATTGTCAAATCAATGACATTCTAGTGGCTCAACATTTTTCCTTAGAATATCATATCTGTTGCATTTTTTTAAGCTAGTCTTCACAGATCTTGTTTATAGCAATCACTGAAACAGAAAATCATGATGTTAAGACTGTTATTACAAGGAAAAAAAAGTGGCTGAAGGCTCTGGAACAGCAAAAAATATGTTCAAAAATATGGAATTAAACAGGAAAGTGATTAAATTAGTTAATTTATCGAAGAAAGTCAGTATGGGAACTGATCACAGTCTACAGTACTAACATGAGGATGGTCTCTGACAGTAGACCACTTATTTTTACAGCCAATAAAAAGATAACAAGATCCAAGAAACTTCGAAATTAAAACTGAAATTGGATGTATATAGAATTTTTCATTCCCCTGGAAAAGAATTTTTATAGGGCTTTTTTATGTTGAAATAACATTTAATGGATTTTTAACCTGTTCTAGCCATTACTTGTTCTTGACTCAGTCAAAAGCAACCCACTGCCACCAGTTGTTTTCCTGCAGCCAAACATCACAAACAACAGAGTAATTTCTATGCATTTTTGTCTAATTCACCAAGTGAAGTTAAAGTGCTGCTATTTATTTTCATATTGGGAACAACCATGTACTTATAAGCCAGCCTAACATCAAAAAACCCCCATATACTTGGGATCAGTCTTCCCAAAATCTTCAATTTTCTCCTAAATTTGTATTTCATAATTTCGTATGTTAAACTAAATTCAAGTCAAGCTTACAAAGTGTAAATGTTACAATGTTTAGACCCTGCATAACATGCAGATTGATCACTTTTGGCTTTTCTCCATTACCCAATGTTTGGACCTTCAAAACTCATGTGATTAATGTAGGAAAAAAAACCTGTGATGCAGCAAAGTCAACAGCTTGTTGTAGTACTGACAGCCCGTAAAAGCTGCTGTAGAGAGAGAAAAATGCAACCCTGCATCATTAAGTTTAAGAGATGTCTTCTAGCAGCTTGGTATTTAATAAGATTTCCTACTGAAAATACTTAGTACATGGCAACTTTTGAATATTTCAGTGTGTTTGTCCTTAAATGATTTAGCTACAACAGCTGTGGACTACAGATACAGGAAACCCCAGCAGTTTAGGTAGGTTGCAACTATATCCAGACACACAGCCAGTTAAGTTCTTATTTAGACTCCACTTGAAAGACTAAACTACAAATGAAAGAGATTAAATTTCCAAGGCTGAAGCAGCTTCCAAGGACTCATTACCCAGTTTCTGTTGCCTCTCTATAGCACAGTCCTGTACTATAAAGGGATTAGAAAATTTGCACGCTCTTCTGCAACAATGGGGGCAGTGTAAAAAATTACTGCAAAAAGCAGTCATAGGAATTGCTTGGTGTTGTTATGAATATATAGGAAGCAGGAGGAAGCTGAAAATGGGCTGCTAAAGTGCTGCCTCATGGGCCCTGAGATTTCTGTAAGATGTTAAATTCTGGTGAAAGAGGACTGGATGACTGGTAGTATACAGCTAATATTTACCAAAACCTTGAAAGAATTAACCTCAATGATTGAACAAAACTGCTAATATTAAAAATACCAAAAAATACATTTACAGAATTTGTTTTATTTTTAGATATGCGATTAAAGTAGTTGTTTACTTCAAATGAAAGAAATCAGGAGTCAACAAAAGCTGTATTGAATGTCGCTTTTCTCTGGTCTTGAAGGGGTCAGCAGCAGGAGGGCAGATTTCCAAGAAGTCAATGTAAGTGCAACCGTAGACCAAAAATGGTGAAATGCTTTTGAGTTTCAGTTTGAACAAGCAGGTTGTCTACTGTGAAAAAAATTATTGGGTTTTTTTGAAAAAAAAACCAAAAGAGTCAAGATACTTGTGCCACAGCCAGCCTGTGGACCAGGCATCTTTGCTACCATTCACCACTTGGAGTGCATTTCCCTCATTCACTGGAAACACTCTGAGTCTTTATTGTTCTGATGTACTTTGAAACACCAGAAAAGACATAATTTCTGCATTTAAGAAGCAAAGACAAAGTTCTTCTTCACCACCAAGATTTCCAGGAGCAACACTGGGTTGCTAGACTTGCATTCTTTCCCACCTCAAGAAGAGGCAATGCATAAATGAATGTGTGTACAGCATTGAACATAGAGAGAGACATGTATTAAAGAGTAAGGATCTACTCTGTTCTTTCTGCACATATATTCACCTTATACTCCCAACACACTTTCCTATTTGTTCCTTATAAATGGCAACACTTGTGACAGTTATATGAACCCAAAAAGTGGTTTTAATACCACTCTGAAATCCACTAGCAGTCTGAAAGGAACCATTTTCCTCATGGGGACATTTACTTCTTCCTGAAAAATTCCCATTGATAGTTTTACATACTAATTTATGGCACACTATTATCCTATATTTTAGACCTTTAAAATTGAAGAACCAATAGACGATGGAGATTTTTTACCCTCCAAGAAGTTACAAGCAGTAAATTATCACCCTTTGTGGTGGTGCATTTCTCCCCTCACCCCCTCCTTGCTCGATATGCCTTGGCCTGGGAGCAGAGAGTTTGGCAGTTAAGGACCCCTTGACTGTACCATGACAGTAACTTATCATCACCAGACAGCCTTGGAACATATCTCACCGTGATTCAGGTGGATCAGTACCAACGTCACTGGGATGTCAAGAATTCTAGCAATTACCAACAAGTGATTTGTGGCAAGGATGGAAATTTACTGATGCCTAAAGTCATCTTATAGGACCTCTCAGTCCTATAAATAGTGGTCCCAAGTGAGACACTTTGAGTTCTCCTGTACTCCAGTAGGCCGCGACCAACATCTCCCTCTGAATGGGATGCCTCTCCAAGTTCTTGAACCCTCAAGTTCATGATCAACTCGGCTCAGCTGTTCACCTGTTAAGCAATGTAAAGCATTCAATGTGAGTATTTGACTGAATTCGAGGAGGTATTTAAAGGTACCTTTGTACATATCTATCTCTTTTCTCCATGTCTCTTTATGTGTCTGATCTTAGTATGTTGTTATGATTTGATACTGTGATTTATCTCAATATCATTAATCTTGGTAAGTTTTAGGTTAATTATGTTACTAAGTTTTATATGATTTGATATTGTGACTCATCTCAGTAGTGTTAGTGAATTTGATTGCTGTTATTTTGTATCAGATTGTTGCCATCCTAAAGTTACACCAGAATCCCCGATACCCTATCCCTTCAGTCATAAACCGTTGACCAAGTCTGGGACAAGATTCAGCTAGAATATTCAGCTGCAACCTGACTCCTCTCTGAGAAGGAGTTTAGAAAGCAAGGGAGTCCACTCTGAACCTCTTGACTCAATGGAAAGGCATTCCTTCATTTTCCTTACCTAACCTTAGCCATAAACTGTTGACCAAGTCTGGGACTAGGGTGGATTTCGGTCCTGAACCTCATGACTCAACAGGAGGGTCTCCCCTACTTTCTCTCCTCAATATACATATAAGCAACATTAACCCTATTTGATCCATGAGCAAATCATCCCAATCTAGTTGTAACTTGGCTACTCTTTGTATACCTTTTCCATGTTGAATAAGTAATAGAGTGAACCTTGCCATCGAATTCTCCTAATTTGCACTTTTTACAAGTTTATATTAAAATCATTCACTTTCTGATATCTTTGGTGGTGATTCTTTAAGCGGCCTAAACCACTCATTTGTGACACCCTTGCAGCACCCCAATAAGAATGTAATGACTATTCTTCCTTGTTACTTAGAAGAGGAGTGACAGGAGGGTAAGAATATTCTCAGGAGTCCCCAGGTGTATGGGGTTCTCAGTCTAAGGCAATGAAAGCTTACTTTTCAGGTAGTCAACTGAATAGGTGCAAAAGACATGAAAGACATGATGTAAAAGGGGGAAATCAAGCGTTTATGCTAAGATCAAAAAGCAAAAAAACCCACAAAAATTAAAGCTTTAGAAAGGAATGATGCTTTTTGAAATCATCTTCTGAAGAAATTTTCAAAACATGGATGGAGACAATGCAGGACTGAGCTGCTTCTGGCTGCCAGGCCTTATTACTCTAATCGTGTAAAAGGATCAAGTAAAATATTGCAGATTAAGCAAAAATAAAAATTGAATTTTCTGCAGAAATGAAAAATCATACAATGCTGAACAGAGCTCTGCCATATGCCACAGCTGAGGTGTAAAAGTCTTTACCCAGTGGAAGTGACAGAGGTACAGTATTACTTGGTTGAAGAAACAACAGTTTACCTATGGCATCTTACCTAGGTTGCAAATTTGACAAGTTGTCTTGTAAAATAATGTTATTAGGATGCAGAGTTATTAGACATTCCCATAGGTATTTGATGAGCCTCATCTTTTTATATAATAAAAAAAAGAGGAAACTTGAATGTAGGTTGTCCCTTGGGCTTACTTTTGTTGAACACGGTGGGAAGGAGGAGGGAGAGAGGAAGAAATCATATTCTGTAAAAAATGCCAACCCACTCATTTCTATTTTAAGCATAACTTCTGTAAAAATAATCGTCTGAGCACCAACTTATATTTAATACACATTTCATGAGTCAAAACAAGATTGACAGAAAACAGATTCAAAGTATAATTCAATAAATTTTTGCATTGCTGTATGTTTTTTCCATGTAATTAGCTTTGATGTAAAATTGTTTTTATCACAAGTCTTCCCACTCCAGTAAGTGAACAGATGCATAAAGCACTTGCCTTTCTGATCAACTGTAAATCAGCTTCAGTATGGGGGGAGTGTCTGGACCTCAGCTGTTGCCTCTGAAAGTGATTTTGTCCGTTTTTCTCTGAAGTGCACAAGATTATCCTTTGAAACCACACTGCAAACAACTAAATCTAAAAATAGTCATTCCAACCATAAAGAGACAATATTCTACTTGCTGGAAAAACCTAGTCATAAAATCATAACAAGCCGAATATGGCAGATTTCATTGTGGGAACTTAACCTCATCACAGCAAAATACAGTCACAGGGATAATCTTGCAGAGAAAGGAAGCAACACAGGGTTTTTTTATTCCACCTTACATCTCCAAAATATTAAGCAGAATGAATAAGAGTTGCTTCAGACTATACTCTAAAAATCTTTCCATTACAGAGTAAGTTAAGAAAACTGTATACCTCAGGGAAGGGGGAGGTGGGGGGTGGGGAGAGGGAGAGGAAGAGAGGGAGAGGGAGAGGAAGAGAGAGAGAGAGAGAGAAACTGAAGTAACATCCTCATGACACATAGATACAGCTACAGATAAGATAATGCAAAATATAGAATAAAACTTGACAACAACAATAAGGAGAAGAGTGTGGAAGAGTGTAGAAGAAAGGACGTGAGGGACATTATTGACACCTAGTCAGAGGAACACAATAGGATTAAACTCTAGACTGATTCCTTAAATTCTAGTTGCCTTTTGTTGACAGGCTGGGGTGCAGGGAGGGGCGGGAGGGAAGGGTTGAAGAACACTAATCAACATGGAGTGAATGTTGTAATGAAGCTAAAACTTTTAAATTATTACCATGGATCTAGCATTCAAAATGCTGAAGGAGGTGGATTTTTTTCATTACAAAATTGTTTTATTCTGCATCAAATATTTTACTTTGTTAATGTACCCATAAAAGAATGATATACACATAATTTTACAGTTCCATGAAATAAAAAAATAATACATATGCTGCTTAGAAAGATAACACCACTAATAATCCTCTCATAGAGAATGATGAGGTTGAAGACTTTACAATGGATATGGCCTGAAGCTAAAATACAGGATTAAAAATAAAATATAGAACAAGATCTTTTTAAATTAATTCATACGCCACCCTCCTTCAATTGATGTATGTGGGAGAGCTGTATTAAGCCTAAAAGTTCTTTCCCAGAAAAGAGTCAGACCTTAAAAAGTGTTTCTCTTAAGTAGGTAGGTAGGACAGTATATTACTGAAAGTTGAGAGGACCTGCTCTATTTTAGGCATACACACACTTAAGCCTCTCTCAAACAAAAATAAGAACACACACATCACTGCCTGCTCATTTCTTTAAAACAAAGAAAACAATTATGAGTAACAATGCACATGAAAAATTGCATTGTCATACTCATCTAGAACAGATTCAGACCTACATTCGAAACAATTTAAGAAAATTCAGTGTAAATTTGCACATAAGTTTTTAGTGTTAGTCTCTCACTTAGAGTTAAGGATGAGCAAAATTCAAGATTAAGCCTCAGATTCCCTACATATGCAGAAAAAGTTACAATTTACTTAAAACTTCACCTTCTTAAATAACTGTAATCAAGCCTAAAAAAATCACATCATATAAAATTATAGCATAACCGCTATTCATTTAGAATATGGAAGAATACAGAGTTACCTGTTCTGGAAGTGGCTAGATGAAGACTCAACTGTATCTTTTTATTTTTTGGGACTTCTCTTCTATGAACTTTCACAGTCTATATAAAATTTTATCATTCACAAAGGCTGGATAATGCATTAGCAACTGTTTTTCCATAGTTTCACCAGAGCAATCAGGCTTTCCAGTTCTGAGACAGACTATCCCAAATCCTCAGTGGAGCTGCTGCTTCTATGGACCAGATGAACGTACATGATTTATTGTGAACAGATCAGAGACACGGGGTCTATAGCTCACGGGATCTACCTTGCTTTCTTGAATCCATCTTGAAAGGATGGACAAAGACTTACTAAATTACTAATGAACTGGCCCATCAACTAAAATGGTAACTGTAGTAAAGGTCTGATGAAAGCGATCTGCAAGAATCATCTTTAAGACATG
This sequence comes from Phaethon lepturus, assembly GCF_000687285.1. Classification (NCBI taxonomy): domain Eukaryota; kingdom Metazoa; phylum Chordata; class Aves; order Phaethontiformes; family Phaethontidae; genus Phaethon; species Phaethon lepturus. Next base: position 25,851 of record NW_010546932.1, read on the forward strand.
GGGATATCTTCTGAGATTGTTAAGAATGAGAGGCAACTAGGAAAACTGATACTAGAAGCAGCTATCTCCACAGGCTATACTGGATCACTTCTGATTAGTGAAAGCTCCCCAGTCAAACACACCTAAATTAGATGTCATTACCATGTTATTTGTTTGGAGTAGAAAGGAAAATTCTAAGGTAATACTAAAATATTTATGGAATGAAGAAAAACAAAACCTCTTACCTCACATGACATGAATTACAAGCTAACCACACAATCAATAGGCCCTCTTCAGGTCTAAGTGCTTGCACTGTACCAATCCCTAATTGCTTATCAGATAAATAGAATAATTTCCCTTGGTTTATCTTCAATAACTATACTTTAAAAAGAGACAGTAGGCCACATCCTACCCCATTAAGCTTTACAAGTTTAACCAATTTCACCAAAAGGGAACAGGGAGGAAAAATAAGGTATGGAGATTCATCTTGTCATTTGAGATCCCGTTTTTATTATAGCAGCTCAGGCACTGAGGCAAATACTAACATCTTTGCATCTGAGTCTGGCAGCATCATATCAAACAAAAAGTGTGCAGAGTGCCATGCCTTTGTAAAATTACAGATCACAGCTGAAAACATTTGCAGAAGGAGAAGCAGAGGCAAATATGTGAGGAACTGGGGGAGCCAGAGCAGAAACTGGCCCCAAGCCACAGTCAAGATTCTTCTCACTTTAAAGCAGAAGAAACAGCAGCATCTGTGCAGACTACTGTGGGTTACACAGGTCTGCCTGACTACCACATCTGAGTGCCTGAATCAGAAGCGCTCTCTCAGGATTAAATCTTTTCCAGTAATGAATTGTCTTTTCTAATTTTCAAACAGTGTGATATTTGAGCTTGGGCCAACAAGCTCACAGCATGGTCACAGCACGGCCTTTGCTGCTGGCGCTGCAGCAGAAATGGTAGCGGCACAAATGACATTGTGAGCAGCATTAGCAGTACAGATTTATTTAGTGGAATTGGTCAGTTAATATCCACTGTTCTAGAGTAACAGTGGGCCTGAGACCCTCATTTTAGATGGAAAGAATTCACTTATGGATGTTGCACTTGACTTTTTGCCAGAATAAAAGTTTGGTAGTGGATGGTAAAAAAAAAAGTTTGTAGTCTCTGGAGTAAAACCATGTTTCTCATGCTTTTTTAAGGCAAAAACCTATCACAACTTTATGTAGGAGAGGAAGAAATTATCCACAGACTCTCTGGATATCATAATCACAAACGTCTTTACATTATAAGAGGATAAATGTTGTACAAATTCCTGAAAGTGCATTAATTTTATTTTATTTTCTGTGATTTTGTGTGAATATATTTTGTCTCCCTCTGTTGTTTTTCCATTAGTTTTGTAGATACTTTCCGATATATTTTGGACCACTGGCTGAGAAACTCAGGAGATGGGTCCAGATGGATTTGGAGACTGCATGGTTGTTCCTACTAGTCCTGTGATACATTAATTGAATGCTTTTTAACAACCCACACAGTAATTTTGATAGCAAACTTGGAAGAAATACTAGACAGATTTTTTTACCCAGTTTTGCACAACAAACCTTGTACAGGCACTTCCCCCCCATTTTTTGGGGGGGGGGCGGGGCAGGGAGGGTTAGAAATTGACATTTTACATTGAAAAATGCCTCCTGCAATTCCTAACATAAGAAGAAAAAAGACTGGTCAGAAACAACCCCTTCTCTTGTCAGTTCCTTCAATCTCAGGAAGTTGGTTTACATTTTTTTTTAAAAAAACAGATGTCTTATGGGGTCTAGTGTTTAATTTTGATAGATTTGCTGGTTGGCTAGAGGTTATCTTCTAGAAGATGTTGGTTTTGATGCTTCATATTGCTGGATTCTTACTCTTTGGTAGCAAAGTAACACTTACTAGAAAAATCATAACCTTTTCATCAGTCATGGTGGCACTGTAAGGCCATGATTCAGCAAATGATGGTTATGAAAAATACATGTCTGCCAGTCCACAGAATGGGAGAGATGAACTCCAAGTCACCCAGCCACAGGCATAACTTCACCCCTTATAAAGACATTTCAGCGTCAAGCTATCAAAATAGAGAGCTTGCAAGAGACTGAAATTGAAACTTCAGGCTTCCCAGAGAACAGTTCCTATTTTTAGAAACAAATTACATCAATTTCCCCTCAAGTTTTGCTGTTCAGTAATTCAACTTGAAAAACAATATTATTGCTACCACATAGTGTCTAAGAGAAAAGGTAGACAATTTGGATCAGGAGTACATGCTTTCTTCCTCTAAAAATCATCATTTTCAGGTTTGATTTTTATGTGCAGGTCTCTCTTTGTCACACTGGAGACCATTTTGTAATGAGAAAATGCCTTTGCTAGTACAACAAAGCCCTGTGCTGTATTTTCTAATCAAAGGCATTTTAAGAGAAGGGGAAAAGTTTCTGTGCCTATATATCGGAAAGTACTACCTGATGCTGCTGTTGGACTCCTCTGCTGCAGATTAATGTGTTGATATTAAGCTACTTCATCTAAACCCATCCCCTACCAGCCATCAGTAACTACCAAGTTCCAAGACAGAAATTTTGCCTCACCCATTTAAAAGCAGGCATTTGGCTTTGTCAGCCAAAATGAACAGGAACACTCAGTAGTGGACAAATTATACCTAAATGCCAAACCTCTGTTATTAAAAGTTACCATGTAACACCAGCTTCTATCACCACAGTATTTACCGAAACTTACAACACAACTCGGTATTTACAGAAGGCCAGAGACGTGAAAGCATGGAGCAAAAGCAGGGGTCCTTTCCTTTGCCCTACAAGAACAGGTTTGTTTAGCATTTTTATATATTCATTCCTTTTTCATTTTGGAAAACAGGAAGACATGATCCTACCATGAGGCAGTAGGTAGCAGAGAAGGTAATGAATTTCAGATGTAGCCCAGCATAGTAGGGAGGAACCCATTTCATCTAGCTCCATCCATTACTGGCCACGTTTTATGGTTTAGGCCAGGTGATGATTTCACTATCTGAAAGCTGGTTTTGCTCAATAATATGTTCCTAATTTTTCCTTCCCTTCTAAGACTTTCTGAAGGCAAATCAAATGAGTCATAAGTTCAGATCAAGGTAGGTATACACTTACCACTGTGTGAAGAGAACTGAAGATCACAAGAAAAGACAAGTATAAAAAGTTATCCTTGCTGATAACATAAAGTACTCCAAGACAAATTAGTTGTTTTGACAATAACCACCACCAAAAGAAGCCAACTGTGTTTCATTCATTTATTGCAATGTAAAGCCTATCCATTTCACACAGATCTAATCAAGCAAGGTGACAGATTGGCTTTTGGCTATATATTTAGCTATGAAGTTGGTGGATTTCTCTACTACATGCATGACTGTAATAAACACATGAGAATAAAAATAGCTGTCTTACATATATTCACATCCATTGTATGGTTTTGAAACCCTGGAGGAAAACTGTGAGTTGTCATCTCATTTTTCTCTGCCAAGTCAAACGGCTTTGAATTAGTAGTGAATACAAGAATTAACAGCTCTGAATTAGCCCAAAGATATGAATAAACTCAATGGTAATATTACAAGCCATAGTTTACAAAACAGATATAGAAGACACCTAATTTTCACCAGCAAATAGTGCCTTAAAAGCACAAAGTGATTCTGAGGGATTTTACATAAGAGCAGCTCCTATAAATTCCACAGAAAGAAAAAAAGCAGGATGTCCAAAGAGATGACTATGCAACTAAGCAATATGACTTCCCATCTTTGACATATTACTTACACATAAGAATGTAAAATGATTTTAAGTTATTGTATTTCAATGAACTTTATCTGACAAGATTGTTTAAAAGGAGCTTTTGAGTTCCTCAAGTTATTTTTTCACTAATCCCTAATTAGGCCAGTTGTTTCAGAGCAAGGTTTAACTTTTTTTTTTTTGTTGTATTTTAAGGTCAGTAAGGTTTTTAGTCTGTTGCAGCTAGCATTGTGTAAACTGTAACATATAGCTAACTCAACACAAAACCAGGTATTTTCTCCAAGTGTCACTGATAAGATACATGTTTGTTTTGTTTTTTCTTGCTTTAAGAAATGCTATCCTGTAGTTGATTCACTTTACACAAGAAGTTGGGATACTTGCAAGCACACAGTTACTTAACATTCATGTACAGAATGATGTAACGACAGAGTGCACAAGCTAAAACATACTTTGGAAAAGGTGACAATCATGTCACCATACAAGCAGCAATAAATTATGTCACCCATATGGCTCAACAGACCAGTGCTAGCAACACATTCTTTATTTCTGAGCAGTCAGTCCTGAAGCTTTTTACTACATAGTGACTGTTAAATTCATCAGTAGGTTACCATAAAACTATGTTACAAGGTAGAACAAGTTTAAGAATCTATTTATACTCAGATATAACCATTTATAGCAAAACAGATTGATAACAAATTTAAAAAAGTGGGCATTTATACTAAAAGAAATTCAGGTTCATTGATAAGAAAGCATATTTATTCTCCACAAGGTAATATATACTTTGTTAATTGTAGAAACAAGACTACAAGGCTAATAAATTCGGGGCTTTTGTGGTACTTAATTCACATGGTTTACTAAAGCTATTGGAGTTAAGCTAGTAGCATTTTTTTCTTCTGAAAATAAATAGATTTTTATTATCATTTAGATAATAATTCCTTAAAGTATCTTTTTCTGCAGTAGTACATTGCCATTTGTGACTGAGTGTGCAAACACTACATAAAAGTGTTAAGTGACAGTGTTATTATGAGGGGGAAAAAAATCCCTGAACTCTTCTTCAGATGAATATCACTGACTCCTGGCATCCTAACTCAGAGCTATCAACACAAAGCACAGTGTTATTTCTTAATCTATTTTGAAAGATATAATTCCATATTTACTAGACACAGGTCCAACTAGGAAATTAATTCACAGTGTAAAGTGACACGATTAAAGAAAGCAGTTTCACAAGCAGGAAAATTAATAAAAACTGGTTTCTTACAGGCTAGAAGAATCTAGCTGTGAGATTCTGTAACACTTCTTCTAGCACAACAATTCTACACAAAGCAAGACTGAACTGATGCTTGCTTAAACTGATTGCTCACTCTCTTCGTATTCTAGAGTATAACATAACGTGAACCCATGGCTAATGAAGTCTTCCTCCGCTACCAATCCACTTATATTCATCTAATTTGTAGGATAGATTTGAAATGCCTGTCAAGTTTGGCTGAAATTGTTTGACATGTGAAAAAGGTAAAGGTGGGGTAGCTGTTCATTGCAGTAGGTTACCATCAAGACCGCTGCTTCCTGAAGAGTTTGGGTCCATCACTCATTTCAGGCCAAATTCTCCAAGGAAACTAGCCATTCACTGCCAATTAACTTCCCTGATTCCCAGGTCCCCAGCACATTAGATGTACAGCCTATGTAATGACATCAGATACATTGAAGAAATATCCAATTAGCACAACAACGAATCTATCACTTCAGCACTTCACAGGCTATTTATATTCATTTAGTGGCAGTCAGACCTATCAGCTACTGTTATGAGTTACACCAGTGTCACAAGATCTGTCCTTCTGTTGAAGCTGGATTTCTTCTACGCTTAAGCCTCAGAAAGTTCAATTACATGGATTTTATGCAGATGACTTTCAGATGTGGATGCGCATCAGGGAGCTGATATAGATGAAATGATTTCTTTACCCCTCCATTAAAAATGTTCTTTTTCTTAGGGACTAATACAAAAGTTAAGTTTTGATTCCTTGGTGTAAAGGGGTAGGTAAGACATATTCTTGATCTTCACAGCCTCTGGAAGTTTTCTGTAGATTTCTGTAAATATTTTAGCAAAGAAATTATGCTTCTTGCTCTTTTCCTTTTTAACCGAAGGACTTGCTCAGATTAAACACCTTGTGAAAGCCTATTTTGTGTATATGTAGTCAGTCTTACATAGTGTTAAAAAGGGGCTTTAATTTTGCTTAACAGTTCTTAAGATTACATTTTGCATTTTCATGTACAACAGATATAAGAAGTGTCAGTCATCTCGTCACAACTACATTTACCATTAAAAAAAAAAAAGGGCAAACCATACACTTATATCAGTTAGACTTAGTCTTACTACTGCTTCAGCCAAAACACTGTAGCCTTGTCAAAAATTAGAGAGATTATTTCATAGCTATTTCTTGGTGCTTCAAGCTGACTTTCACAACCAAAATTATCTAAAGATCTGCAGGCATACATCAGCTTTGGAAAAATGAATCATTCCTGCACAAACAAAACACTCAGATGGACAAATCAAGCATCTGAACAGGATTCCTCATGAAAACAAACCTGGTCAGTTCATGAGATGACAGCTTAGAACAACTGGGAAAGCAGAATTCACATGTGAACCACACAAGGTCACACAAATTTCCATTAAAAGGGTAGAAGCAGAAGTATAGTTTCATTACAAAGGGATAAGCACAGTGTAAATGTTAATGTAGTTGAACAGAAAAATGTCACCCCTGAAGCTTTCACCCCAGGTTTTAAGGCCTGGAGGCAGCAGCTAACATTCTTTGGTATTGATCTAAATCACCTGGAGAGTAACCCTGAATTCATGAGTTCACTCTCATGAACTACCGCTATGGAAGGAATCCTAGTTAAGAGCAGTTTAAAGGTTTTTTTGCAATCCTTCATCAACATGGCATATTTCCTACTGCATGGGAAAAAAAAAAAAAACCACATTGCCACAGGCCCTAATTTATTGACAGAGTTCATATTTGAAAATTTCTCTTTGAATTCAAAGCCAGGAAATTTTAGTATTTTCAGTGTTGTCTCTGCAAGAAAGAGAGAAGAAACTGGACATGCCTGGTACAGAGGCTTCCCTAACAAATTTACAGGAGTTATTGCTATTAAAGTGTGACCTTGTGCTGAGGTGCCCAAAACAATTCAATTCTATGTTTGCTACAGTTCTACAAGGAGAAGAAATCACTTTGATCAATTTTATTGATTTCTGAGCTTGCAATGTCTGTGTAAAATTCTGTCAGTTTGGGATTTAGCTGTGTTATTATTTTGTCATTTTAGGTGCTTTTGCATTGGTACCAGTTCTGGACTGTCACTGTTCTGTAGGGGCAATGGCTGTAAAAGGATTGTGACTCTGTTAATCAAGTGCTACCCATAGCTTACGAAGTTGGGTATGGACACCCTCCCCTTTCCCATTTTGCTATTCCTTTTCTATAAAATTTTACTGCTAGTTTGCCTATAGTAACTGGAACAAAAGAAGTCCAGACAGTTGACCAAGAAGGAACATAAAGGCTTTTTTTCTTGGTAACATTTTCCTGATCCATATTCTATTACATATTACCTAATTCAGGCTCAAAGGAAGGTTTCACTGGTCATATCCTCCATATGGTTTAAGGCAAAGACAATCTAAAGAAAACCTGCACATTTCATTTGAAACATAGCTGGGATCATATCTTTCCCCCCAAAAATAAGAAGTCTCCTTGCTATGCTAGAATCTTTATGGAATATCTTCCTTCTCTCTTTTTAATTTTTTTTTTCTTAGAAGCAAAAAATACAATTGTTTCAAAAACAACTTTTAAAATCTATTTTAGCACTTCAAGGAAAGTAAGGAAAACAAAACTCCAAGAGTGGATATCTCCCCACCAACAGATAAAAATCAACTGGGAAAATGCTATATTTAAGTGGATTTACCAAGGGTTTCAAAAACAAGGAACTACAGAGAGCCTACTGGATACTTGTCTTACAATACATTACTTACTAATTAAACCAAATTCCCCTAAAAATTTTGTATCCCACACTTATGAAATAAATCAAAGTTACTTAGCATTCTCATTTTTACAGTGAAAATCTGCTGTTACTGGACATGTCTGGCACACAGCAATTTAATCTGTTTGCTAATTCCAGTCTCATAGGTAACTTTGAGCATATGGTCAGAGATGTTAAATTAGATTCTGCATTCAACCAAAAGATACTATGGAGGGCAGAGCACAAAGGACTGAGATCATAAAGATCTGTGTTTGCTGAGCAGCTAAGCCAATGACTAACACCATGGTGAAGCATCTCTCAAATATTCAGTTACCAGATGTAACAGCCAAAACCCCAACTTGATCAAAGGTAACTGTGATTTACTGTTGACTGCAACAACAGCACCTGGCTTCTCCCAAAGACTTGCTGCTTCTTCCCTACTGGGCACTAATTTGAAGCCCAGGGCAGAAGGAATACATGTCAGCACAAACCACAGAGATTTGTGATATGTACTGATAATTATTATTTCAATTATTTTCTGTTAGTATTTTAAGCCCAAATGCCATATTGTGACTGCCTCAGACACCAGTCCTAAATCTATAAGCTTAATTAAAAAAAGCAAACAAATTACAATTCCTCCACTCAATTCGATCCAGTGCTAAAAGTAACAGAATTTCTATCGTACTTTGAACAAATACTGATTCTCCATCCCTTGAATAGATCACAATAATCCAGAAATAAAGGTTAAGGAACACAATAAGAGGCATAGGAAAAAAAAAATCTTGACAATTATAATCTTTATTGCTTCTTATTTACTTTGATACACTTGGTTGTTTTTAATTCATCTGACTGATTCCAAACAATAAAACTAAGACACTAAACTTCTATCCCGCCAGTAGCTATTTTAAGAGTGTCAGAAATCTGACTAGTCAAGAAAAATGGCTTTCCTACAGAGTGACCACTGGCAGAATTACTATATGCAGACCACTGACATCTTGAGTAGTTCTGTATCATTGAGATATCATAAACTGTGCAGTTAACATGTAGGTCAGGTTCTTTTCTGGGAAAATTTGATCCATGGTTTTGTGATATTTTGTCCAACCATGCAACTGAGGAAAGCCACTATTCCCATTTCTAGTTGTACAGTTACATAATGTAGGAGTGCCCTTGCACACTTCCAGTATTAACATGGATGTTGTTGGATCAATTTTACAGATCTCTGACCCTTAATACAGTAATGGCACCAGCAGCAAAGATACATGTAAGTGACCTGTGCATTTAATAACACAACAGAACAACTGTCTTAGGCACAAGAAGATTGGAAATATTCAAGACTGTAAACTTTCCAAATGAAAATAAAAAATTAAAAAAATTTATAACATCAACCTGGAAAACACTTGTCAACACAACTGAAATAACTATTACCCAATAAAGTAAGTGGATTTTTATTTATCCTACCACTCACTTGACCGGTAACAAGTCTATTAATAGCCCTACATCTCTGCTGTACACAGCAGCTTGTATTTCAAGAAAAGACAAAAAAATGGGTTAACTTAGTACATCTTTAGTGCAACTCTGAGAAACATGAAGAAATAAACTTAAAACAATGGACAAAATAATGAAAACCAAGACTTGGCAAATCTGCAAAAACAGTTTTAAAATTGAAGTTTTTACATGGAAATTGAGGCTGTATATGCAGCATCTCAAACTTAACAAAAGTGACAAAGACACTGGCCCTTTGATCAAAAAAATTCTTCTCCTTTGATTCAGACCTCCCATTCCTTCAGTATGAATAATATTACATTACAGTTCAAAGACATTTGTATTCAGTCTTGGCATTATACAAAAATAAAAATTAAAAAAAATAACAAAACAATGTGTTGACTAATTAGATTGTTATAGTAAAAAGAAACAAAAAATAAGCCAAATATCATCCATAATGCTGATCTTGACTAAGAAAAAATGAAATTCAGGAGATATACTTGGAAAAATTGGTCACTGTCATCACTACTGGAAGCGAAGACTTCTTCCCTCACATATCACATTTTAACTCATGAGACTTAACATTACAGAATCACACAATCATAGAATAGTTTCGGTTGGAAGGGACCTTTAGAGATCATCTAGTCCACCCCCGCCCCTGCCATGAGCTGGGACAAGGATTATCATGCCAAGGATTAATTTATTACACTAATTTTAAGATTTGAATCAAATAATCCTTATTTCCATGCCACCAATTTAACATGCTAGACACCACAACAGACACCAGCATGGTCTTCGACCATTCGGTTGACAGCTGGTTACAAAAACAAAGTGCATCTCAATCTGTCTTCTAAAGCAACCAAACAAGGTTTTTGTGAATTGACAGCACTTTATACACAAACACTCCCTATTTGTATTCTTCAAAATATGGGAGAATGAGTATTCTTATACAGATCTTCCCTCTTAATAGGTGAGAATTAATTAAATAGCTGTGAATTCAGCTGACAACACATTTCTAGAAATAAATTTTCTTCAATTATTTGTTCACATTTTCTGAATTAAGAATCATTTCTCCCCTTTGGCATCCACTGTTCTTAAGTATCTGTGACTAGATGGACATGCACTGAAAAAGTGCACTCTAATTTAACATAGAAAGATATCTGTAATGATAGGTTTATAGGATTATCTTTACAGAAAGCAGTAAAATCCAGTCCCTGAAAACTGTTCAACTTTGCAATATTATAGAATACAAATAAACTACTTCTGAATAAAATGCAAAACTATTTCCAATTTTTTTTCCAACTTCACACAAAGCTCAATTACACAAAAGAAATACAAGCCATTTGGTAACTCAGTGAAATTGTTCTGAATAAATCTACTCCATGTTCTGAAGCATTTACTACTTTTGCATAACTAATAACTGTCCTGGTTAACTCGATCTTTGGTTTTGTCTTGGGATAGAATTAATTTTCTTCCTAATAGCTGGTGTAGTGCTGTGTTTTGGATTTAGTATGAAAACAATGTTGATTGATAACACACTGATGTTTTGGTTGTTGTTAAGGAGTGCTTATACTAAGTTAAGGACTTTTCAGCTTCCCATGTTCTGCCAGTGAAGAGGTGCACAAGAAGCTGGAAGGGGGCACAGCCAGGGCAGCTGACCCAGAATGACCAAAGGGATATTCCCTACCATATAATGTCATATTCAGTATATGAACCGGGGGGAGTTGGCAGAGCGGTGGTGACTGCAGCTCAGGAACTGGCTGGGTATCAGTCAGCGGGTGGTGAGGAATTGCATTGTGCATTACTTGTTTTGTATATTCTTTTATCATTATTATTTTTCTTTTCTCTTCCCTTGCTGCCCTATTAAACTGTCTTTATCTCAACCCGTGTGTTCTTACTTTTTTTTTTCCATTCTCCTCCCCATCCCACCAGCCGCAGGGAGCGGCTGCATGGTGCTTAGTTGCTGGCTGGGCATGACAATAACAAAACCTGTTCATACTCTGGAGTAACACACGCTTCTGTAAGTGCCACTTACCGTTGTTCAGGAGTCATTTACAAGGCTAGCCTTGGGACATCAACAGAACAATATCACTATCCTATAGAACTGATAAGAAAATTCTCCATATTCAAGCCTAAATTGTGTTTAGTATTCCATTTTCTTGATCAAATAACTACACTTATCTCCTTCATATTGAAATCGAAGGTTGTTCCCTTCATGCCTAATAGTTACATTGACATACTTTGTTATATGATATGTAACAGGTTAAGTAGTTGCCATATCTATATGTTTTATAACACACTTTTTGTTTTATATTTGTAACTTCCAAAATATACTTTAAATTAGGCAATGATTAATGAGTTTTAAAATTCACTTCAAATTCCAGTGAAGTCAATGAAAAGACTCTCCCCAATTTGAACAGATGTTGGCTTGGATCCACACCATAAATACGGAATCCCAACACAGAAACATTTCTTCTAAAAAGCCAAAGTTGTATTTTTACATACCTACAAACAAGTTCTCCATATAGTTACTATTCTATTAAAGATGACTCTTAGACAAATACCTAATATGACAAGTGTCACTGTGAAGAAGGTATTTACTATGGACTCAGGATTTACCTTCAGTGTTTCACAAATAATTGATTTATAGAACTGGAAATAGCTTAACCTAACATAGCAATTGTTCCATGCAATGATCTGTAAAATGAACAGTAAAACTTAAGCTGGCAGCTGTCATTCAGATACAGACTTGGAAGACATGCCATTTGACAGTTTCAGATATCCCTGGTTACCATGGGGATCAGTGAGGTCGCTCACTGTTTAAATAATATCCGTCTTACAAAAATCTCATGAAAATAAGTTTTCATTTGATTTTAACAGTGAACATTGTATCTTCCTTTTAAAAAACATCTAGAAATAAGATGACAATCATCTTCTACATTTCTAGCCTTTATAAATTAAAAGATTATGGGGTTTATTTATTCAACTTCATATAGAATATCAAGTTTATTCATGTCTTTAAACCTTCTTTAGCAAGCATGGAATTTCAATGACAAAATCCTTATTAATGAAAAAGAGATTTTTTAAAATGCTTACTAAAACAAAATATGAGAGAGAGGGGTTGTTTGATTTGTAGCCCACAGCAACCAAGGGAAAGAATTCCAGTATTTCAGGAGCACATACATGATCTATTTTGGTCAAACTGAATAAACCAACAGTATCTAATCCTACAAGTCCATATTCCCACCACGGTTTTTAAAGACCTTTAACATATATAAAAAGAAAATGAAAAAAACCACAATTCCCATTAGCGATAAAAGGAATATGGGAAGAGTCCCATTACCCTGTACTTTAATCATGTAGAACCTGGGAAAGGATTCAGCTCGTTGACAAGTGACCTGAATATATTCCTGATAGATCTGGGCATTGCTCCACACAAAACTGAGGGAGAAAAGAGGACATACTCCAAAGATGTCCTCTTTCAAAGCATAGGGGAGACTCTTGTTTCTGCAGGTACTGAGTGGACTCCTGTCCCTTTCAAACATTCCGAATATAAAGGTCAAAAACTGATCAGATACTCAGAGTATCTGCAGAACAACTCAAGGCTGGGACTTTTCCTTCAGCAAAATTACTAATCCCATTTCTTCATATTTCCCATGGTTTCAGGACAAGAAACTCCAGTAGTATCCCACTGACTCTTATAATTGATTTCCATAGAGGTTTACCTCAGTTTGCTACAGACACCAACTGCCTTTAGAGAGAAATGACACAAGGTGGGAGCAAGAAGCCTCAGCTATGAGAACTTAGATATGTCATGTCTCCAGGGAATTCCTCTGTAGCTCATATTCAGGTGTTTGTGGAGTAACAGGGGCGAGAGAAGAGGAAAGGGAATACAATGTTTTCTGTCTAGCATAACCATTTCTTCCGTAATAAAAATGCAAATACTGATCTCAGATCCTTTATGACACTTGGGGAATGAAAAGGAGAGGCAAGAATATTTGCAGGAAATAGATGAGATCTTTTACAGTCAAATCTGAGTATTTATGTTACACACAGCACTGAGCGCCAAGTGCATTTCAAATTCGATGAGGTGAATAATCACACACATTTAGGGTTAAATCCATATGTTTCAAGAAAATGGCTGACAATGTATTTCTCTGCTAGTGCTAAATCAGGTCTTACAGCACTGTGGCACTCGGGCAGAGAATTGGAGTATTAATCAAAATATTTTGCACTCTGCTCTAAAATGGTTCTCCTTTGTTGCTGCCTCTTATACCCACAGAAATGAGGCAAAACTGCCATCAACTACTTCATGGTACTACATATTAACTCAGTTACAATACTGCTGGTATGCAGTCTCTCACACAGGACGAGGTTCACTGCAGCTTTCCTCATATATGTGATAAGGTATACAAGAAAGGCTTGTATTTCTTTTTTTGGTTGGTCAATCAAAGCTGTCCAGCACTGGGCTTTGCAAAGGTGCATCTAGCTCCTGTAGTCACCATTTGACAAATTTCATTACAAACATTCAAACCACAGTTTAGAGCACAAATTATCCTCCAGCTACAAAAATTTTATGCAGAGTCTGACTGCCAGTTAAGTTTTGGTCATCAAAATTCTTGCAACTTCTCCAAATTATCTAATATAAGTACCAGTATATGGGGTGCACATAACCTGCAGGGACCACTGGTATTATCTAATCTGGCACTTCCAAACACAAGCATCCATGATTATCCCCTTTCTCTTTCCGGTTTAGGTTCAGGAGGGGAATCTCTGGGGAGAGGGAAACAAAAGAAACTGTTCCCAGTTCCTTTTCTATCTCAGGGAAGTGACCAGGGAAAACTATTTCTACTTCATGCTTTCATTGTATTGTAATGAAAACCAAAGGTCATTCTAAAGGACAAAACTGAAGTTATGTGAAAATGCCTGGAATTCCAACACTCAGCTCTTTAATACATCTATTGCACTTCAAAAAACAGCCCTCAGCCTGTTCATTGCAAACAGTTGAAACACCTAAAAATCTTTGGACCTACTTGTATTTATTGTATATCCTGACAGTGTGGTAATCACTGGATTTTATATAATCTGATTAAATTAATGCAGTTGGTGTAGACTATTTTCAAACTTATTGAAATAATATTTCTGAGAGTGCAGGGCAGAAGTATAACTTGATAGACCACTTACCTGAATGTGATTTTAGCTAAAACAGATGCAGCAGATCTCAGTGGTTAAAGGTAATAGTAACAAAGCAGTATCTTTGCCAACAGCCAAACACTGCTTAGAGAATACTTTTTCTAAAGAAAAAAAAACTTCTGGAATAGAAAGAATGTCTCAATTCTTGAGGTGAAAGAGTATTTCAGTGAGCCTGAACCAGTTCCAATAATTGTTAACTTCTTACAGCTATGGGTAATGTATGAGTCAGTTCTTTTTTTTTTTTTTTAATTTTAACTTAGGCAATGCAGATAATTTAAAGATAGACTAGAACATTGCTATAGATGTTTTCAAAATGCTATAGGAAAGCAAGCTCCAGAAAGAGGCAGATAAACCAAGCTATGTATATATAACAGTTCAGGCTTTTTAAGCCTCACCTAGCAAGGTCACTGAATTTGCTTTTGGCCATAAATAATTAGTCAAGTGATTTTTCATGTCTCTTTCCATTAAACTAATGAGAAAACTAAACATTTCTGCTCATCTTCTCTTCCACAAACTGGTGGCACACCAGCAGAACAAATGAGGAAATGTAAGTATGACTTTTTCCATTTTTAGTTTTAGTTTTCTCAGGCAAGCAGAACATTTATCTTTCTCCCCCCTTCAGGGTAGAATAGGAAACAAATGTGCACTATGGTAAATGACTCACAATAGCAAGGGAGTAATATAAACACCTCTCTCCATTCCAATGGCTGCTCCAGCCCTTTATCAGCGAGATGAACAGGTCAAATGAGGGAAGACATGGAGGAGTCATCTCTGAAACTACCACTAGCATTCTGCAAGGCATTCCTCCCAAAAGACAAGACCTGAAGGAAAGCAGAGACAGTATCAGGGACAATCTTCCACTGCATGGATTCCTCTGTCACCATATATGTATAGAAGGATGGCACTACAAACAATGACTCATGATTTTATGGGACTCACAGCAAGACAAAGATCTCTCTCTCTCTCCTTCACATACAACTGACTAGATTCACCACAATTTTATCAATGCCAACAGCTGCACCTTTAGTATTAAATAGAGAAGATGCAGATTAAAGCTTCTGTTTTCCAACTTTCTAAAAATAAGGAATGAAATTAGAACATTTTATTGCTTTTGCATTGCAGAGCTTTTGTGAGAGTTCAGCATGAGGAAACAAGTGAAGATGTAACTTTGATTTATGCGTACTGGCAAGTTTCCTAGCGCAGCAGTAGAAACAGCAGAAGTTGACACCTAAGACATGCAACTATGCAAGGAGCCTCACCTGGGGAAAGGAGAAAAAAAAAAGAACAAAGGAAAGCAAGACAACTTATCTTTTGAACATTAGGGAAAAGATGGCTAATTTGCTTTGTCAACTATGAGAAAGTCACACTCAGTGAAAGACCTTTTAGTTCTTAGGATATTAAATTACTTTTCATTTGCCTTGAATCCTTCTGTTAACCTCATAAGGAAAAATTCAATGAGAGAAAACAATTCTATTGACTTTTTTCCATCTTTACAGCTAGTGGCTCTAAATATAACCCTTAAATATTTGTTGGTTTTTTTGTGGTATGTCTTCACTTTCAAATATGAGCTAAAAGCCTTTAGCCTCAATATATAGGTGTTTAAAGTGTCTGAATAATATAGTATGAATGAAGCTCATTTCCAGATTTGTGCCCTTAGGATTCATACTGGAAGACCAGAAAATTTCATTATTGAAACATTTCCAGATAATATGGCACATACCACCACACTGGCTTTTGGTACTAGGCCACAGTTAAGGTTGTGCTGCAAAGTACAACAGAAAGCTAAATCTTCTCCATTTTTGTAATGCAGTAAGGCTTTTTAGAAAAAAGAGCTTCTTTTTACACTAGGATTCAAGTTGTGGGAACATGATTTCATTCCATACTGAAAAGAGAGCAAGACTGAAAAGCTATCCCTCTGCCAAAGCATGCAAGTCTGCCCCTCACTGAAGAGGGGAATCTTCTAAGAAATAGCAAACTCAGCTATATGTTCCTCTTCAGATTGAGGAATCAAATTCAAAGTTGTGTTTCTAAACCCAAGGAAAGCAATAAAATTCTTAGCTATGACTGGTGGAACTAGGCTGTCATTTCTCTTCATGCAACACATTTCAAGGTACCAAGGGAACATTTTCTTACTTTTGAAACAATGCGGGGCAGGGGGGGGGTGAGGGGGTTGATGGCTGGTGGTAGAACTAGATGGGAAAGTCATGCATTTCTTTGTTATTTGTTGTAGACACAAATAGTTTTTTCTGTATAATGAGGAAGAGTCATCATTCTGATCATTAAAAAAGCTAAACAACAGCGATAATACACTGGAAAAACTTCTGAAAGAACTACATACTACTTTTTTTTTTGTTAGATTTAATAAGCTTCAAGACTTGTACCATTTGTCTTAATGCAGGCCAAGGCAGAAGTCTTTTGAATGTAAAAGTGTGTCAGTGCTTTGCAAAAATCACAACCCAAACTAATAAATATATAATACATAAATCCAAGAAGAAATTCTAGTAAAATATATCAACACTTATTGTCTTCCTCACTACTATTTTGCAATCTCTATATTCTAATTGTGGTCCTGAACAAATGTATGTTAGTGTTTGAGAAATACACATGAAGGACTTACCTGTGGTTATTAGTGTGGCATTACTAAATAGTTTATTTAACCACAGATAGAATGTAAATATGCATCCAATCCCAAAATAGTAAATTTTTTCCCCACTACAGAAGCAGTCAAACATGATTTAACTATATTTGTAACACCACCCCTTTTCTTCCTGCCTATCTACTGCCCTCAAAGGAAAATAGTACAGCATTAACTTGGACCTTTTAACTAAAGATCCTGTTTGCAGATCTGATATTCAGCAAACTTATCTCTCCCAACTTCAAATAGTGTTCTTCAAAGCTTGCTAAAAAGGCCCTGCAAGAAAAATACAGGTTTTGCTTCGCAGAAGAATGCATTTCCTTCTTTTCTACTACTTTGAGGGTCAGGCAAAACTAATAAAATGAAGTTTGCAAGGAAGGATACTCCTAGAAAGAATAATACTTTCTGACAGGAATAACACATGGCCTATACATCTCTAAAGGGTATCTATGCTTGGGTCCAGCAGACAGGAGTTGCCACGGTTCTTGTCCTGAACTCCACCTAGATCTGTTCTAGGGCACAGTGAGGGAACATCACACCAGCAGCAGTTGTTCTTAGCAGCACAGAAGTGATGCCACCTGTTACACTGCTATGCCTATTAGAGCCTGCTCTGTTTAACTGTAACACATTCTTCAATACAATACCAAATGCATGAATATCCGTGTTTCAACCCTGTCCACAGGTCGTTTAAATGACAGAGACGTCTGGATTTTAATTACTGTAGAAAAGACAAATCTTTCCAGTTCAGCTTTTTACTACATGCATTGCTGCAAAAAAAACCCAGCCTTTGAAGGAAGAGAAGTCTCACATCCCTTTAGGAAGTATCACACCAATTTTCAGGTCTTGAAAGAAACGCAGGTGAACTCAACTGAGAGCAGAAACAGAATATGGCATATTCCCAAAGAAGCTCACATCAGCAATGCAATCCTGAATCCAAAATATTGCAGAACTATTACAAAGCATCTTAAGTTAACACACCAAGTAAAAGAGCTATTGTAAATTATTGTTGAGCACATAACCAATTGTTACTGTTTCTGTATCAGCCTTTAACACATACAATTCAAAAATCACTAAATAATTACATAATCTTCATATGTGCAAATTGTTGCTTACCTTAGCAATGCACAAACATCCCACTATCCCTGTGTTAAAACAGTAATTATCTTCATGTAATAAGCTTCTCAACCACATATCGCAAAGAAGTTGCTAAGGATGAAAAGTCAGTTTCTAAGCAAGCAGCAGTTACATTCGCTACACAACTCTTCTACAGACAGGCTGATCTACAGAACTACAAACAGTATCATGAATACTTGGCATGAGTTTCTTGACTCTTCATCTAGGTTCAATATTTTTGGAGACTGAATGTCAACATGCCCCTGAAAATAGAGCAGGGTAAAATAGTGACATCCATGGCCTGACAAGCAGAGCACAAAACCAAAGTTGCAACAGTTAAGAAAGGAAGAGGCAATGGAACAGGAATAATAAATCATTGCTCTCAGTTCCCTGTGATCCCTCTTGCTACTCTGCACTCTGAGCCTAATTTTCAATTGTGAAACCTTGGACCTGCACCCTACAACCAGGTGAGCTACATTTTGGATGTTATAAAAAAATCCACAGCTGTTCACAGGATACTTATCACATGAAGCCTTAAGTGAAGAACTGTGGTACAAGGACTACAGAACATTCCCAAAAAGTCACTCTCAAAGCATATGCAGAGCCAGGAAAAGAGAAAACAGACCTTTTACGATCCCAGGCACCACCTCAGTTACAAGGCTATCCTTTCTTGTGACTGCAACAAGCTTCTTTCGGAGGTTTATACTTTTTGACATATCTGCACACTTTTTGCAGTGACATTAAATGGCAATAGTCAGAAATATTTATACTCTAATTACTAAACCATTTTAGCCACCTGTCACAATTTTGCTTCAAGAGTCAAAGGTGCATTTTAGCATAAAAATCTGTAATAAACATGAAATTAGCTTTCATTACTTTGACTTAGAATGTCTATCAAAATTTTGGTTTTACATTTACAGAAAGCATTTATAGAATTAACTGTGACATAGTGGCTTTTTGACCTGCCATACATGTAAGCCTCTAGGAGCAAGTGCACAACTCAGCTGCCTGACTCTGCTCATTCCAGCTACAAAAGACATGGTAAGCACAAAAAAACTAAACTAAAAAATGCTGCATTTTTATTTCCTGCAAGGCTTAATAAATTCTACACAACACTAATACAGATGATAGCTGGGATTTGACATATCTGGTGTGTAAGCCTATCGTTTGGCAGCATATAGGTAAAAGCAGCACTTGAGACTGCAGAATAAGGCTGAGACTCCAAAGTTTGCTTTCAGTTTTGGATTTCATCTCTGAAAGTGGGAGAATTTAATGCAAAATTATTCTCCAAGCAACAATCCCATTGGAAGAGTCAAGCCATCTGCTGAATGTGAACTAGAATTTGCGTCTACAGTGAAATGTGAAACCCAGCAGATAGCTTGTGGTTGTTCTCCCTCACTAAGAAGTACATACTAATATACTCTGCAACAAAATTATTCCCATCTCTGTGGTCTGATCAGAGCCTTTGTAGTCTGAACTTTTAGTGCTTTATCTAAATTGGTTAGGGAGGCAATCCTTTTGTTTCTGTAGCTACCCACAAAGAAAAGAATTCAAATTTAAATGGTACAGCTTAGTCATGACAGCATACAATTCAATTTCATTTTTTATTAAAGACAATCATCAGGCACTCAGTACAGCTAGAAGGGTTTTAAGATTAGGTTTAAAACAGCGGGCAAGGAGAAAATGATCATGTAACATTTTTCTCATGACTTCCTAAGTCTCCCATTCCTTTCTCCCTCCCCCATCATTCTTTCACCTTACTACCACTTTTCATATCCTTATTTATAAGCATCTACCACTTTTCCACTG
Source organism: Phaethon lepturus (assembly GCF_000687285.1). Lineage (NCBI taxonomy): Eukaryota > Metazoa > Chordata > Aves > Phaethontiformes > Phaethontidae > Phaethon > Phaethon lepturus. Next base: position 45,837 of record NW_010546932.1, read on the forward strand.
CTGTTGACCACTGTAAGTGCCTTATATGTTTCTTTCTGGAGAGCTTATACTGATCCAAAACACATAGACCATGTGAGCACTGAGAGACATCACAGTAGGCTAAGGCCATAGGACATGTTCTAACTTAGGACTCAGAATGTGAAACCAACACTAAAATTAAGGAAAGTTGACATGCAAACACAGAAAAGCATTTAAATACCTTACAGGTCACACACAGAAATTGCAGCATCTACCAAGAAGAAACCTGCTCAAAATATGTGCAATGGCAAGAGCACACATAAGTATAGATATTTTTTGTGAAAAAAAGCAGACAGTTTTTACTTATGCAGATATAGCTTCTGCTTTTCACCTATAAAACCTGAATAATATTTTGTTGCTGAAACTCTCAAAAATACTGTAGGCAAGCTAGTCTTAACGGAGCAAATATATTCTTAATGATATGCAAAAAATTGTTGAAAAGGAAGTAAGCAAGGTTAGTCTAGGACTGTGCAGAAGATAGGAAAGTGCAATGACAAATAATTTGTAATTGAAAAGCAAGTTCTGTACTTGACAAAAATAGTTATGTGTGCAAAAAGATATTAAGGCTTAATCGTATGTACCGTGCTCATGTTCTCGTCAAATGGGACAGAAGAATTCAAGTGAGTGTAGTGATCACATATTGAAAATCACACATAACCATTAAGGTGGAGAAGAACTCTAAGATCACCAAGTCCAATCGTTAACTCAACACCCCCATGCCCACTAAACCATGTCCAGAAGCACCACATCCACATGTTTTCTGAACACTTCCAGAGATGGCGACTCCACCACCTCCCTGGGCAGCCTGTTCCAATGCTTGACCACTCTCTCAGTAAAGAAATTTTTCCTAATATCCAGCAGTCTTAACCTCTCCTGGCGCAACTTGAGGACATTTCCTCTGGTCCTATCACTAGTTACTTGGGAGAAGAGACCAACACCCACGTCACCACAACTCCCTTTCAGATAGTTGTAGAGAGCGATAAGATCTCCCTGCAGACTCCTCTTCTCCAGACTGAACAACCCCAGCTCCCTCAGCTGCTCCTCATACAAGCTGTTCTCCAGACCCTTCTCTGGACATGCTCCAGCACCTCAATGTCCTCCTTGTAGCACGGGGCCCAAAACTGCACACAGTATCTGAGGTGCGGCTTCACCAGTGCCAGGAACAGGGG